>NC_133494.1:18622978-18647668 GCF_025370935.1 Choristoneura fumiferana | reverse complement strand
GACTATCATCACACTTATTCGCCTAAAGCACCTATGATGAAAATAATAATGCGAACTAAGATTGACATCAAATGACATTTATTTATTTATTTCGAAAGAGAGAAGGAGATTTATTTAGTTGCATCATTACCTCACCTTACACGGTTTTTTTTAAGTAGCCAGTATAGTATCCCACTGCTGGGCAAACTCACTCAGGACGCAATGTCAGGCCCAGTCCTTTTGCGTACTACGTGTCCAGTGCCCTTAGTGTAAGTTTATAGTTACAAAATACGTCTACGCGTTAAAATCTCAATTTGTAGAGAACACGAACATCGCAAACGTTCCGCTAGAGGCGCTGTTCGTCTTTCCATAATAAATTGAGATTTTAACGCGAACGCGATCGATACGTATTTTGTAACCGAAAACTTACACTAGGGGTACAGATCGTCCCGCCATCTCCTTCTCGGTCTCCCTCGATGTCGCTGGCCGTTCTCCGGCACCCACAAGTAACTGTGCGAGCCCGCCATTTGTGGGTGCATGCGAGAGACGTGTCCAGCCCCGTCCCATTTTAGCTTAGCAGTCTTTTCCTTGCGATGGTAATGCGTGTTTTTGAGCGCAGCGTGGTGTTCCGGATTCTGTCATCCGTCTCACAACTAATGCTTCGCTCTAATCGCTCTTTGGCACTTTGGCACCTTACAGTAATAAGGCTAAAATTATATTACATGGGCAATTACATCTGCCTCAACTGGCTGGTAAGACTGGTGCAGGACTAGACAAAGTGGCGTGAAAATGAAGAAGTCTTTATTTACTCAGCAGCGGGTGGATGTAGGCTGGTTTGATTTATTCATATTCTCTATTGCAGGAGAGATAAAAATTAACGATAGCATCTCTCGACAAAAATACAAACGATGATGACATTTTTATACCTCTTATTATTTCATAACTAACTAACTAACTAATTTGGCTCAGGGACCCAAAGAGGGTCTTGGCCTCCGAAACGAGAGCACGCCATCTGTCCCGATCGTGCGCAGCCTCTTGCCAGTCGTCGACTTGGAGACGACGCAGATCCGCCTGGACACTGTCCTCCCAGCGGTACCTGGGCCGCCCAACCGGGCGGCGACCAGCCGGTCGTCCCACGTACGCTCTTTTGGCAGCCCGATCCTCTCCCATTCGTAGTAGGTGGCCGAACCAGCGAAGTCTGTGTGATTTTGTTACGCCGATGATGTTGGGTTCAGCCACCAGCTCCTGGATCTCTCTGTTTTTACGGATCCTCCACGTGCCGTCGTCTCTCTTGACAGGTCCCAGGATCTTACGCAAGACCTTCCTTTCCGCTACAAGGAGGAGGAAAGAGGAATATCAACTCCTTATTATTTCATACTGTAATAAAACCTTAATGTATGACGAAACAGATCCGACATCATAATTTATTGTTACTTTGTCGTGCAGGGAAAGCCTTTTGAGATTTACGAGCAATATTGATGAATAAATCAATCACATGTCCGATTGGAGGCAAGTTTGCACAATAGTTGGTTTCGAAGTTTTATTTAAGTCATTTTATTTATTAAAATGTTAAGTCTAGCTACAAACCTGCCATTTTTGAGTTAAAATTACGTGTAGATGTAGTTAATGATCCGTTGTCATCGTGAAACTGACTATTTCTTAATTCTGCCGACGTGTCTATGAACGTGTTAAAACCTCTCGCTGTGATTTACATCAAATCAACGATCAAATTACTATAATAATGAATATTTTTTTTAACTTAGGTGTTATAATACTTATAGGGTATAACCACTCTATAGCAACCTTCGTCTACGCCGTCTTGATGGTACTGAGACTGATTTAAATAGCACGATAAAAACGAACGTTTTCTTTACATCTGTGGTCTAGGTTGGCCAGATTTATTTTGTGAGTGAACCTTACTTTAATAACAAAACCTCCAATTTCATCATCATCTTGGCCTATATAGCACCCATTGCATGGCACAGCCTCCTCTACGAACAAAAAGGCCATTGTTAACATCACACACAACATTGAATTGCTTGGCAGGTTTGTGCAGGTTTCCTCACGGTGTTTTCATTTAACATAAAACTCGTGGAAAATACAAATTATATAATTTCGCACATGCGAGATGCGATCCGCGGTTTGAACCCACGATCCTCTGATTGAGAGGCCATAGGTCAAACCTTAGAGACCACCCCCTCATTTTACAAGCTTTTATTTAGTTTCAATCTTGCAAATTAAATTCGACCAGCTTCCAGTAGTCGGATTGACTTGAAATTTGGAATGCTTATGTAAATTGCGTGACAGTACAATAATCTGGTAGTCACATCCTGGTAGTTCGGCCAGGATCGTTTCCACAAGACGTAAACGGTGGCATCGACTTGAAATTTGGTAAACAAATGTAGTTTGGGTGACACTGCAAGTAAAGTTGACAAAAAGTACAGTGTCAGCAAAAAAAAAGCCTGTATTAAAAATGATTTTTTTACCAAAAACTTATTTTAAAATGCAAACTCCAGTTTCTTAAGCTAGTTCATCTATTTCCTTTTATAAGGATCCTTGAGACTTTATGCCTCCCTTGACGTCAAGTATGGGTAAACCTATGTTCAAAGCCGGTGAGTTACGATTTTCATATATTGAGACATTGATGCAGGTAGGCCTGTGATTTATGTTCTGGTCATTGGAAGAGCTGTGTACATAATACTATATACATATATTCTTATGTCTATTCACCATCGCATCACCATCTCTTTCTACCTTTACTTACACCGTGTGATAGAAAGAAGCAGTGAGGAGTTTTTGATTTGTGGTTAATTATGTGATGTACAGGATGTAACATTCAGATCGGTCAGTATGGGAAAGTCTGAAACTATAAGGCATACTAAGATCTATTCTTTCTTAGGAACCATGTCATCGATTTTAGTAACAAGAAAAACTGCATTCAAACATTTAAAAAAAACTTGTACTCAGCTCGAGAATCGAACCTGGACGATTTGAAAAATAGAATAGAATAGAATAGAAATAACTTTATTCATCCATAATACAGAATGGCATAACAAGATTTAAAAATATCATTCATTAAAGTTAAACTACAAAGTTAATTTAATTAACTAAAAACTAATGATACTTTACAAATCAAAATGTTTCGAAGAGAAGAAGTGAAAGTAGTATTTAAGATAAATTATATATATCTTACACTATTAAAACTTACGTTATTAAATAATATAAAATAAGAACAACGCATTTTATTCATTTTAGATATCTTGTTTCATAGTAACACTTATACTACCCTATCGATATCCAAATAGAAATTATGTAGATAAGTTTAATTTTTCAAATCAACCGGGTTCGAATC
The DNA here is from genome assembly GCF_025370935.1 of Choristoneura fumiferana. NCBI lineage: Eukaryota > Metazoa > Arthropoda > Insecta > Lepidoptera > Tortricidae > Choristoneura > Choristoneura fumiferana. The sequence goes on along the minus strand of NC_133494.1, from coordinate 18,644,337 downwards.
ACGTTCTGAGTACACTTTTTTTTATCTATGAGTGCAGTTTTTCTTGTTACTAAAATCGATGACATGGTGCCTAAGAACAGATCTTCGTATGTCGTATAGTTTCAGACTTTCCCATACTGACCGATCTGAATGTTACACCCTGTATATCAAAGAAGAAGACTCCCTGTTAGAACCTCAAAAATATATCTTAATATTTTTAGTACTCCGTTTATTTCTTTATTTACTTATATTGATATTTTTTCGCTCAGAAAACAAGGTCTGGTATGCGACAAACAGTTCCAGACGTGAAGCAATTTCCTGGCAGTACACTATGAACCATCTCAATATAAACAGAACATATTTCTAATAACGAAGTATTGGGGCTGCGTTTGTGCAATAATGCAGCCTGCAGTCTAGGCAACCGAGATGCACCGAGCAACGGTTGGGGCATGTGAAGAGAAAATAGCGTTAGAGTAAGAGTTAGTTAGTTAGAGTTAGAGAATTTTTTTTGCTAAATAAAAATCTGTTAACTGTTTTTTTTTGTTTATTATACTTGAATTGTCATCCAAACGACACATACAACCTACTCAATTTTAATTCAATCAATTACTAGAAGTACCCCAGGGACATGGCAGTGCTTTCGCCGAATCGAGCATAGAAAACTTTTTAAAACCATTTCGATGATTTTCCGTCTCTGTCTTACAGCATTGGAATAAAGTGCAGGGCTGAATTCTGCTAATTTGATAGCTAAGGGTACTTATGAGGTAGATAGTCTGTCCTTAGTGTGCCCGGTTTTAGATTAGGACGAACCCATCTGTTCCCGTGGGTATTGCTAAAGGTGACTAACTAAGTGACCTGACGTGAGGACTGGGCAGCAGCCCTCTCTATTGCCAACTACGAACTTTCGACTGCTATGTGGAAGGCGAAAGAAACCAGTACGCTATTTCTTAAGAAAGTTATCTATCATGAAGGTGCCCTACTGATCCTCAATCGTCGCCCACGATAACTTAATAGCGACTTAGATGAATACGGACCCTAGAATTTCCAGCTAATAGCTTGAATATTTTAGGCCTCCTTGCCACTTACAAATAACTACGTGTTGCCCGCGACTCCATCTGCGTAGATTTCGTTTATCACTATCCCGCGGGAACTATGCCATTTTCCGGGATAAAAACTATCTTAAGTATATATATGTTCTTCCCCGGGACTCAAACTATCTGTGTTCCGAATTTCATCTAAATCGTTTCAGCCATTATTGCGTGTTGAGTAACAAACATCCAATAAAAAAAAATCACGGGACAATTCACACCAATTGACCTAGTCCCAAAGTAAGCTTAGTAAAGCTTGTGTTATGGATACTGAGCAACGGATAAACATAATTATATAGATAGATACATATTTAAATACATATTAAACACCCAAGACCGAGAACAAACATTTGTATTTTTCATACAAATATCTGCCCCGACACGGGAATCGAACTCGGGACCTCAAGCTTCGTAGTCAGGTTCTCTAACCACTAGGCCATCTGGTCGTCAACCATTCAATATTAGTAGAATTCGCAGTGGGATAGGAGCTGCACAGTCCCGCAATGAAACATAAAACGCACAGTATTGTATGTTCCTTTTAACTAAAGCTTGACGCTTATAACTTACACCACAATATTCCAGCAACGTATACCAAATCGGATTTGGAAGCGCGATAACTCAGTAAAGTCAAGAAAAATAAATTTTGTCACCAAAGTGTTTCCATGGACTGGATATAGCTGGTAAAGTAGCTTGAAAACTTATTATGTGCCTGAGCTCGAAGCGACCTTGTATTACTTTTTAACCCCCGACACAAAAGAGGGCGTGTTATATAAAGCTTGACGCCAATGTCTGTCTGTCTGTCTCTGGCATCGTAGCTCTCAAAGAGATTAGATCTAGACTAAAGTGAGTAGGCTTTTATTAAACCAGTAAGATGTAGCTACTTTGTCCTTTTACTTTTCTGTACCTACAGATGCGTTGCAGGCAAATGGCGATTCTGTCGACATGAGAGCTGTCGAATCGCGATAATGGCCAGTGGCCTTAGTGTAAGTTTTCGGTTACAAAATACGTCTCGATCGCGTTCGCGTTAAAATCTTAATTTGTATGCAAACACGAACAGCGCCACTAGCGGAACGTTTGCGATGTTCGTGTTGATCTGTACCACTACCATGAGTTTACAGTGACCATACTCGATAGCGACGGCGTAAATTATTTGTAGAGGCGCTGTACAATTCTCCATACAATTAATTTACGCCGTCGCTATCGAGTACGGTCACTGTAAACTCATGGTAGTGGTACAGATGTGAATCCATCGCTAAGCGATACAGAAAATAGGTACTTTTAAACAGAGAGAAAAATATGAATGTGATGAGTATGCTCTAGCCAAAAAAAAATTTAACTTGTTTCATTAATGTGAACAACATTATTTTCAAAAGCTTTTATTGATCTTCCCAATACGTTTGTTCTTGCAATTTGTCAATCAGTATTTCGCCCGATTTTAGGTTTAGGTTTTAAAATATTTATTTCTTCGCAAGAATAATAATATGCAAATTCACTTACAAAGAAAATACATAGTAGTATTATTGGTATCCTAGGCCGTGGGCCGTGGTGGCCTAGTGGAGAAGCCGTGGTGGCCTAGTGGTTTGACCTATCGCCTCTCAAGCAGAGGGTCGTGGGTTCAAACCCCGGCTCGCACCTCTGAGTTTTTCGAAATTCATGTGCGGAATTACATTTAAAATTTACCACGAGCTTTGCGGTGAAGGAAAACATCGTGAGGAAACCTGCACAAACCTGCGAAGCAATTCAATGGTGCGTGTGAAGTTCCCAATCCGCACTGGGCCCGCGTGGGAACTACGGCCCAAGCCCTCTTGTTCTGAGAGGAGGCCTGTGCCCAGCAGTGGGACGCATATAGGCTGGGATGATGATGATGATTATTGGTATCCGATTGAGCTAAAATTTTGCATACTTCTATAAATCCGGTGACAATACAATAATATTGTCTCCGCAGGATGGAAATTTTTCAACGTTTAATGGCTTGGACTCGAAACTTGGTTACAACGAAACAAATGTACCTGTAGAGTCAGTAAAATTGCATTAATATAAATTTATAGAACTGTATTATTATTTCGACAGGCATTTATAAAACCGGCCAAGAGCGTGTCGAACACGCCCAAGACAGGGTTACGTAGCCATTATGAAAAAAAACAAGTAATATTTGTCTTAGGATTTCGTATTGTGTACGGAATCTTACAAGTTTAGTATATTTTATACCTTAGGCTGCTATTTACTATTAAAGAACTAATAATTCTCAAGCAATTTTAGCCGTTATAATTTTCCTTGTAAAATTGATATAATTTACTACCATCCTGATTTTTTCAAATTTTTCCTTCCTGCACTTTAAATTTGAATATTTCGCAAGCAGACACCCCCCAATGGTTTTAAAAGACGATTCCCCGCACTATATGGTTAGTTGAGAAAAAAAAACACCCCCATTTTACGTCTATGGGAGGTACCCTATAATTTTTTTTAATTTTTTTTTTAACACTTTGTCGGCGTGACTCATGCCAAATTACAGCTTTCTAGTACCTACTAACGGTCTCTGAGCTTGGCCGCAGACAGAGAGACATGGCGAAACTATAAGGGTTCCTAGTTGACTACGGAACCCTAAAAACTGAAAGTAGGTAGGTATGCTGATAGTAAAACTTTTAACACCTACACCTGTCATAAAAAAATAATGCCACGATACTATAATTTATGTTAAAACATGTCTGTTGCATTAGATGGTGTTTGTCAAAAGAGTTATGTGATCACAAACGTCACCGAGGTGGCCTGAGGTCATTTTTAACCGACTTCAAAAAAGGAGGATTCTCTATGTTCGTGCTGAGGCAAAGACTTCGATCTAGTAGGTACCTGTATAGAAAAATATTTTCAAGTGTTTTGTAGTCGGTTCCATTTTTTGTTATTTATTTATTTTTTTGGAGTCGGTTTTACTTTTTTGTTTATTTTTTTCATAATCATCATATATGCCTATATCCATCCTACTGCAGGAAACAGGCCTCCTCTTAGAACGAGAGGGCTTGGGCCGTAGTTCCCAAGCGGGGCCAGTGCGGATTAGGAAGTTCACACACACCATTAAATTTATTTGCTGGTGTGTGCAGGTTTCCTCATGATGTTTCTCTTCACCGTGAAGCTCGTGGTAATTTCAAATGCTCGCACCTAAATTCTGAAAAATTCAGAGGTGCATGCCCGGGCTCGAACCCAGAACCCTGCTTGAGAGGCAATAGGTCAAACCTCTAGGCCACCACGGCTCATTTCATTTCATTTTAAATTACATTCGTATAATTTTCAAGGTTCTTTAAAAAAGATTTCTTAAGTACCCAAAAGAAAATAGGGTTCAAGGATTTCTAAAAATAATTTTATAAAATACGATATTAATACTTTTCATTTCGTTAAATTAGTATTCAGATAAAAATGCAAACGTATTTTTGTTTTCACTTCACCAATGAGACTCAAACTGAATTATATAAATCATTCCAAGCTGTAACCAAGGGCATATTTATTTATAATAATAACACAATGTTTATAAACATATCAACAAATCGAATTAAACATAAATATTTTTATATTTAGGTTAACGCTTTAAAATAATCATTTATCAACGCGTTGCTACCGCAACCTCGTAACGCCTAAACTGATAAAATGTAAGGTTTGAGGTTAAAATAAATGACTTGATTTTATCCTTTGGATTATTGATAAACGGACGCTGTTTTGCAATACTGAGTCAACAGACTGTTATTTTGCAATATAATGTAAACTGTATTCTAACGTTTGACATTGTATTGCAGAATTAAGGTATTTACATGTGGTATAGATAGCCTTACTGTAACCACTTGCTGGCTCGACCGGGTTAGTACCACAGTCTCACAGAATACCCGCGTGAAACTGTGTTTCGTACGGTGAGTGGGAGATCCGGAGGCCCAACTCCCCTCCCCCTTTTTTCTCCCCCCTTTCCCCTCTCCTCTATCCCCTTCCCTTTAGGCCGGCAACACCCGCAGTCCTAATAATGCTGTAGGTGTCGATGGGTGGCGGTGATCGCTTACCATTTTTTTTATTCGACTGGATGGCAAACGAGCAAATGTGTCTCCTGATGGTAAGAGATCATCACCGCCCATAAACATCTGCAACACCAGGGGTATTGCAGATGCGTTGCCAACCTAGAGGCCTAAGTGCCAGTAATTGCACCGGCTGTCTTACTCTCCACGCCGAAACGCAACAGTGCAAACACTGCTGCTTCATAGCAGGATTAGCGAGCAAGATGGTGGTAGAAATCCGGGCGGACCTTGCACAAGGTCCTGCCACCTGCATAATGTGGTCTACCACCCTAAAGTTGATAATCGTTTGCATGTCACAAAAAATAATGCCAATAGACGTGTCTGTCAACTTGAAAGTTCTACTTAGCGGCATATTCATTTGATAGGAACTTGATTAAAAATTTATAGACCACTTATTTGGCTGATGGTACCTACAACCGGTTGTACTTCAATGAGCGCTGCACGTGTCTAACGCTGAAGCATAATGCTGAGTCAGCGGCCGTTCATACAAAAGTGTGTACGAACTATTTTCATGTTTGTAATTTTTTTAAGAGGGAGAGGGAGAAAACGTTCATGTGGGTCACCTGATGGGAAGCAATCACCGCCGCCCATGGACGATCAACACGAGGGGTATCACACGTGCGTTGCCAGCCCTTTGAGAGACTGATAGGCTTGTTTTAAGATCCTTAAATTGTACCGTTCCGGAAATACTGTCCCAGGAAGCTGGTTCCATACTTTAGTCATGCGTGGAAAAAAGTTTCGCTTAAAGCGGACGTTGCTAGATTGCCAATCATCAAGGTGGTGAGGAGTCTTTTGTGAAAGAGAATAAATGTCTTTTTTCTTTCTACTTTAGTTCAGTTTATTGTTTTGTTGTACTCCGTGTAACGTTCTGTTCGTTCGTAAATTCTGCAACCTCTAAATAGTTTTATTTGGTGTTGGTTATTTTTGAGAAGCAAAGATGTACTCGTAAATCACTAAATAGTTTTGAGCATCTTTTATACCATGAACTTTTTGTTGATTAGATTCACAGTTAATAATAAATAAAACATTATTTAAGGGACAATTGACCTAGCCCCAAACTACATAAGCAAGGGTGGTCAAGTCAAAGTCAAAGTCAAAATATCTTTATTCAATTTAGGCTATAACAAGCACTTATGAATGTAAAAAAAATCTACCACCGGTTCGGAAAAACCTGAGAAGAATCCGGCAAGAAGTGGTCTATGGATGCCAGGCAATGGATAAATATACATATATGCAGTGGATAAATACATGTTTAATTGATTAAAACATTATACCTACATCTAAGAATCGAGTACAAACATTCGAACTTTCACACAAATATCTGCCCCAACCAGAGATCGAACCCGGGACTTCGAGTTTTGTATTCAGTTTCGTTAACCACTGTGCTATCCGTTGGACTAGAAAGGTAAATAAATAAACTTGAAATTTTGTAAATACGTACATTTATTACAACTATTCTTTTATCTGTATAGAACTCTACACTACAAGGCAACACAAATTTAATTAACATTTACTTTTTTTTTATTGTTCAACCTTTTTAATGACCCAAAGGATTAAAAAAAAAACCATTTACTTATATTTGCCAGTTTTAGGTTATTTTTTCCGAGAATTTTCAAAAGTTGACAACATCGACCAAATGTAAGTACTAAAGTACTTACATTTGGTCGATGTTCAAAGCGTAATATGACAATCACACTACCTTGTTCAACTAATGCGGTTGCATAACTTTCAAACATCTTCGGCGAACGAACGTTGTCGTCACATAGTCCGTCCGCCTATGCGGTAACCATTTAGACATGGGGATAAATAATGTCACGGTGACTCGCTGTCAAAAGGTGTCACTGTGACTTTTCACAAAAGAACAACGTTACAAAATCACATACGTTCCTAGTGCCTAGCGCAGTCTCTGTTACACGGAAATCACGACGCTGCGGAGTGCTGTGGCTGTAACTCGGCTCTATTCGGGCGCAGTCGGGAGTGTTCGGAAGTGGTGAAATAGCGACATTATATGGTAATATGAGTAACACGCGTGACATAGTAACGTTGAAATAACAATGTGATAAAAAAAAAACGTTCATTACAGGACGGTGACACACAAATATCGTGGCGTGACAAAGTCGCGATGACTTCACCGTGACTTTTTTGGAACGGGATCGTCAGTCACTGATATACATAATAATAATATTAATCTAAGAATTAAAATAAATAAAGCGAATAATAATAATAATATCATGGGACACTTGGCACCAATTGAACTAGTCCCAAACTAAGCAAATAATAATAATAATAATTAATTCATTTATTTCGGGCAACTTGGCCCATACAATAAATACCTTACAAACTAACATACATATTTATAATCAATAATATTTAAAACTAATTTGTAAAGGAAATTTGTAATTTGCAAAGCTTGTACTATGGATAGTTAGGCAACAGATAAACATACTTGTATAGATAAATATATACATTGAATTCATATTAAACATCCAAGACTCGAGAACAAACTCGTATTATTCATACTAATATCTGCCCCGGCCGGGAATCGAACCCGGGGCCTCAAGCTTTGTACTCAGGTTCTTTAACCACTAGGCCATCCGGTCGTCAAAAATCAAAAGGTAACGCTTTTCCCCATGTCTATAACCATATTAGGCCGCCTGTTATAGCTGTCGGTTGCCGAATGCGGTTGACTAAGTACTAGTTCTTTACACTGTTTGCGGTCACCGCATCTTGTATGCGGCGATTGACATTATAATTTCCATTTTCCACATTAAGACGTAAACAACTTAAAAAAAAATCGCAGAAGGGTCGATCAAATTTTTCTTGTACCTCGTTGTCATGGTTACGTCCCCAGGACAACTCTTTAAAACCACGAGTTTCTATACTACTTCAGAAAGGGGAAGAGGTTCTATTTGTTCGACTGTATGATTATTATTTTTTTTGTTTTTACATTCATATTAGGTATAGTGTATGTTTTTATGCATGTTCACCAATTTCTTAGTTACCGATTTTCAAAATTCCTTCTTATTTTTTTTTTTTTAAATGTTTCTTTCAAAGATGAGCCTTGAATCCCAAGAGCATAAAATGTACAAGCTATTAGTGGAAGCTGTTTTGGCTAATGTATAATTTAAGATGTGATTTTCAACTGTAATAAATTGTGCTGTATGTTTCCCAAACAATAAAAAAAAAAAAAAAAAAAAAAAATGTTTTTCTGTGGTTATAATTCGTCGAGTATAAATTTTTGTCATATTTACAAGCTCATTATTTTATAGACTATCTCCTAAGCATATTAGTCGCATATATCAAAGCAGTTTTTTTAAGAAACTCTGTCACTGTTGTCTCTTATACAACGGGATAGAATAACAAACAAGAAAAAGTTGATTGACCCAGAAAATCTTTCAAATGGTGCTTCATTCGGACTTACAAACACTGGATAAAATATTCCAGATTAATTTTGTGATACCTTGTATAAACATGCAAATCTTTGAAAATCTTAATGATTTCTCACGCAGTGCGCCACATACCATAGGGCCATGGATGGATAACACTCTCAATCCACTTATAATTAGAAGCAATATCAGCAAAATATTCAGTGTATAATGTTTTCGTTCTATAAAAGTTGTCCCTTATTTGCAGTTGCACGGACGTGCTATCAACTCCTATGAGCCTCCCGTTTACTACCAACGGGCCACCGGAATCACCCTGCTCCGGTCTTGTTTCGTCACCAAAACTGTGTGTACACAACAGACCATTACAATATGACAACACTATCTCACCTTCCCTCGCTTCTAAATCCGGCAATCCATACCCAGACACTGTACCAACCGCGCCTGGCACAGGCGGTGAGATATCTAAATCAATAGGCTCCAAAAATCCATCTGAATCCATCGGTTCTTTAGTCTTCAGCAAAGCTAGATCATATCTGACATAGTCCAGTGATCGTGAATTCTTATTGTGATGATACTTGGGGTGTATTACAATCCTTTCAACAGACAGGATCCTTGGAGGGCCAGGGACGCGGTCGATTTTGACGAAGAGGAGTGGGCCCTCGTCAAAGCAATGCCCGGAGGTGATCACCCAGTGGCGATTTATTATCGAGCCGCTACAAGTTACATGTTCATTTGGTACTTTGATGAACAGTTCTACGAGGAATCTCTCGAAGGTTTCATGGCCATTGGCTATCCGGAGCCCTGAATCATCTCTTGTCGCTTCGCCGAGTAATAATATGTTAAACAAGATTATAAGAAGGCGCATGCTTACTGTCGGCTTGCTCGAACCGTTTCCAATCGAATTCTGAGCTTGGCAAAACGAGGCGTCGAGTTATATTTAAATGCATACCTATGTTAATGAAATTTATATCTTCACGCTATGTAAAGATAGAGTTACTGAAAAATGTAATAAAGGTTTTTCTACGTATATTTTAAATGTCGCACTGGAACTATCAGAGTGCGGTAGCATAAGGATTAATTAAAAAAGCTGACGCCAAATTAAAGTTTTTTTCCTTTTATGCTTTTAAATAAAACTTTTTTTGCAGGTGGTTAGGACCTTGTGCAAGGTCCGCCCGGATTGCTACCACCATCTTGCCCGTTAATCCTGTCGTGAAGCAGCAGTGCTTGTACTGTTGTGTTGCGGCGTGGAAGACAGCCGGTGAAATTACTGGCACGTGAGGTATCCGATCTTAGGCCTCTAGGTTGGCAACGCGTCTGCAATACCCCTGGTGTTGCAGATGTTTATGGGCGGTGGTGTTCTCTTACCATCAGGAGACCCACTTGCTCGTTTTCCATCCAGTAGAATAAAAAAAAACTGGCCCGTGATTGGTCCCTATCTTTATCTTTGAGCTGTTTGATAGGTAAACGAAGCTTTTCTATTAGTTCATGACGAACACATTCTTCGCATTGATTCATCGCACATCTCTAATGGAAACGCAGCCTAACGCGAAAAGCCAAAGACATAGACAAGGGATCGCAGCTAACTTCCATGCTTAGACTAATCTACAGTTCATCAAAAATGGGCTTTACTTTCTTGGTAATAAGAGCTATCGTTTAAAGTAAGTAGTCTATTCAGGATTACTGGAGTAGAAGGCTAGGAATTGCATCGTATGGTGACCATATTTTTTAAATTTTCTAAGAATTTCTCTTTATAAATATATTATACTTTTGTATACGTTCAGCAGAGGCCTAACAGGTAATGATTGGTTTTTTGGAGTCTTTTTGTATTTTTTATTTCAACTCCAAATTTATTACTTTTACGGGTATCCCGTGAAACCATATCGAAAATACAAACTGAGACATGGATGCACAGAAAAACCAGAAAAAGAGACCAGCGCTGGGAATCGAACCCAGGTCCTCAGCAATCCGTGCTGCGTGCTATAACCCCTACACCACCGCTGGACAGGAATCTAGACACTAATTTGATTGCTTAGTAGCGACATCTCTTGTCTGGGTGAGCGGTTGGTTCCGAAAGAGTGTGACGTCTCTCGATGAGAGCGGAACATAGATGTCGCTAGTGCTGCTGCATAAGTAGCGTAGTAGAAATAAGCAACCTGAGATATGTATGCCTAGGAAAAATTCGTGTCTAGATTCCTGTCCAGCGGTGGTGTAGGGGTTATAGCACGCACCACGGATTGTTGAGGACCTGGGTTCGATTCCCAGCGCTGGTCTCTTTTTCTGGATTTTCTGTGCATCCATGTCTCAGTTTGTATTTTCGCCTAACAGATAAGTTTCAGTAAAACAATGTATTCCAGCAAAATATCACTATCATTCGAAATAAATTTAGCATGACTACTCAGATTTCTGCCTATCTTTCAGAAAGATTCAGTTGCTTGGCTGCCGGTTCCGTTGCGGTCTAGTAGTCTTTACTAGTCTTTATCTCAATTTCTTAGTCACCAAATCCAAATTCTACCCCAAATCCTTCTGCGTGCACGCTATCAGTCTGTGGAATAGGTTATCAAATGACATCAGGCGATCATAGTAAAGTTGGTTGCCAACCTATGAAGACACTTCAGAGCGTACTGGCTTATGTAGCTGCCAAAACCCTGGCTGCTGAAGTAGAGGGTTTTGTAGCGATGTTGAATAAAACTTCGATAAAGATTCGACTGCAAGTATAATTTCGGAGGTAGCTGGTGTACATAGGAAAGTGCCAAAAAAATGTGTGTCTTTTGACGGTTGTCTTTGGAAGCTGTGATTGGTCAAAATTTTAAAGTCATGCCTACACCTACCTACCTAGTTCATTTTAAAAGAGATGTAATCCCAACGCTAGTTTTAATTTTCTGCTCTTTCTTTATGTTTAAACTTCTTCATCATCATCGTCATCAGCCTATAGCAGTCCACTGCTAGACATATGACATAAAACACCTTGTTTTTTTAATTCCTCGGGCTTGATTCACCAAATTTATTTATTTTTTACCAAACTTTATGTAGCGGATAAAAGCGATGCCGTCTCTATTTATTCGAAAAAACCAAACAGAGACAACATCACATCACAGTTATCGGTCTCATGAAATTTATCAATGAGTGGTTAAATAAGCTCTTAATCGAGTCGATTGAAACGATAACTGAATTATTATTTAATTTAGTCGTAATTAAATTCCTTTCAATTATGATAATTACCGTGTAGGTAATAAAATTTTATGATATTATATTGCTTGACGTTGGTTATGAACATTGTATTGAAAATGAAAATGTAAGACAGCTGGTGAAATTACTGGCACTTGAGATATCCCATCTTAGACCTCTAGGTTGGCAACGCATCTGCAATCCCCCTGGTGTTGCAGGTGTCTATGGGCGGTGGTGATCTCTTACCATCAGGAGACCCACTTGCTCGTTTGCCATCCAGTTGAATAAAAAAAAACTAGTATTGACTTATACCTGCCAACCTAGTAGTTACGCCACGAAAATATATTCATACTTTCGGTTGGTAATAAATTTATCTGTTAATTTAGTTGTTCATGAGAGCGATGTGAAAAAAAGGTATTTTTAAAACTTTATTTATAATTTTAATGATATATAGTTATTAATTTAAAAAACTAATGTGATAAAAATGTTTCACATTCATTAAACAGATGGGTGCAAATCCCAGCTCTCTCTGATAGTAAATGCTTCACTTTAGTTACAGATTACAGATAGTCAATTGCTGAAACCAATAATTGTGTTATATACTCGCATTAAGTTTTATATAAAAGAATTTTCTCGATCTAGTATACAGTAGACAATAATGATGGGAAAATTGAGGGGAAAAGACGCGTCGGAAGAAGAAAGAAATCGTGGCTCCGAAACATCAGAGAGTGGACCGGTATCGCCAGTGTGGAAGAACTGTTATCTCTGGCGAGAGATAAGGAGAGATATGCGGAGCTGACAGCCAACCTCCAGTAGTGGAGAGGCACTGCAAGAAAAAGAAGAGTCTACAGTATGGTCACCCTAATTCTAGCCTTAGCAAACAGGTCAGGCGACGTGACTTAGTGAAAGAGGCCTGAGTAGTGTCAATGACAGACAATGCATTTCGTTGGCGTAGTTTTTATCTACAAGCTTATTTACTTGCCCTGTTCGTTTATTTATTTGGGCCAAATCCTGCAAGTTAAATTTGACCCACTTCCAGTAGTCCGATCGACTTGAAATTTGGTAAACTTATGTAAATCTGGTGACAATACACTAATTTGATAGTCACATCCTGGTAGTCCCGCCAGGATCGTCTCCACAGGACGGAACTCTTCAACGGTTAATGAATGGCATCGACTTGAAATTTGGTATTCAATAGTTTGGGTGGCAATACAAGTACAGTCTGCTGAGGAAGGACCTGGGTTCGATTCCCAGCGCTGGTCTCTTTTTCTGGTTTTTCTGTGCACTAACTACTGCCCAAAACCTCTCATTCTGAGGGGAGGCCTGTGCCCTGCAGTGGGACGTATATAGGCTAGGATGATGATGATGTTTCAGTTTGTATTTTCGACAAGTACAGTTAACAAAAAGTACAGTCAGCAAAAAAAGCTAGTATTAAAAATGTTTTTTTTTACCAAAAACTTATTCAGGCTTAAATTTCAGTAAAGACAAGAAGAATTAAATAAGGTTTCATTGGAGTTTTAGATAATGTGATTCTACTTGTTATTTCAGTCATCATTATCATCATCATCATCATCATCATCATCAGGCGGAAGACGTCCACTGTTTAATAAAAGCCTATCTTTTGACGTCACATGTTCAGGAGGAAAAACTCTTTCGATTCCTGTAGTAATTTACAGGTGCTAAAAAAATGAAATCTTGTCAATTGCTCTTGCCTTGCGCTGCAATAGCGACGCAGTGTATGTCTGGCAACTATAGTTGCCAGATAAGCATTTGCTAAAATATATTTGGCAACCGTAGCTGCTCAAAACACGTACAAGTGGGTATGTGTGTCCGCCTTTGATTTTTGGCACATAAATAGTTTATGGGCCCGAGAGTGACATAGGCTACTTTTTATCCCGGAAAAATGGACAGTTCCCGAGGGCACAGGGCGTGATACGATAACCGAATTCCACGCGGGCGAAGCCGCGGGCAAAGCTAGTTTAACATAAATATGAATATTTTGTTTTGATTTTAATTCCCGATGATAAATAAATATCTTAGGTAATCTTTTTATTCGACTGCACCAAAAACCGAGAAAGTAAGTCCTTTCTTATTTTGCGATCGTAAACTTTAGGTCACAGCGCCAAAGTAAAGACATCCACTAAATCTAAAGCCCGCAGACTAATCTCAAGACCGCCTTTTCCGTGTCTCAATTTAGTCGACAATGTTAACTTTAATTTACTGTTCTCTGCTCCGTGATCGTATTGTTATGCTCTATTATTTACCAACTGCCTAACCACTCACATGCTTTGAATTATGAGTTGAACTGTATTCATTAACAAAACAAGAGCGTTGACAGGCTACTAGAGTTGCCAAAAGCATGTGAGTGGCTAACCAAAGAGTTTAAGTAACCTTGATCTGATCGACCACTACGTGGCACATGATTAGTAATTAGTTATATCATTATTGCCAAGTATTGCCTTTAAAACCCGCCAATGATCGTCCTACGCCAGACGAATCCAACTTAGTTAAGTTGTACTTAGTTATGTATGTGTCGGCTGCCGATTGTAAAATCCGCCAGATCACGAAATTCCTAGGCCTATCGTGAAATGGCGCCATTTTATGAATTGGCTAAGGGATATCCGCCATATTGTTCAAAGCTCACCGTTTAACGATTTGCCTAGGTAACGTTTAGGCAGATTATGAAATTCCTAGGCATAACGCCGCCATAACGGCTTCGCTTCGCTCGCTCGGCTCGTGCGTTGTGGTCACAATTTATACTAACCACTCCTCGCTTCGCTCGTCGTACCTACATTTTTATTTTTTTCGGCATATATTCGGGCACGGTATAGAGCTAGGAATATCGACGAATGCGTTGCTCTAATCGATCTGCCGTATTGTTTTTCAGGCACATCGTGATACGCCTGGCCAACTTTAATTATTTATTTAAAGTACAGCTAAAGTTTCTGTGAATATTTTAAGCGTCTACCTGTTGCCGTTATTAATATCAAGCAAAAAACGGCAATACAATCACGTTTTTTGTACGCCCCCCCCCCTAAATATTTATTTTATTATTTGTCGTTATTTTCACAGTAATAATCAGTGAAAATGTCAAGTGTCTACTATTACGACTCAAGAGATAGAGCCCTGTGACAGAAGACGGACGGGCAGACAGACAGACAGCGGAGTCTCAGTAATAGGGTTCCGTTGGCAACCTTTGGGTACGGAACTCTAAAAAATAGTGATATATTTTACTTGCGGGTTCACACGCGTAATCCACTACATTGGGCAGTTGAATTGAAATTCCGGGATTTCTCCGAATTCTCAATAGGAATTCTCAAAAATTACATCGTGTATTTCATTAACGTTGATGTATATATATTTTTCTAGCAGAATCCTAGCAGTTTAAGTTGCGAAATTTTTATCCTAATCCCATGGTAATACGAGTATATCTGATTAGCTTAGCTGGATATCTAAAATAACACATAGTAGTCTATATACATAGGTATCGAATTTAATCAAAAATCCGTCCAGCGGTTTAAGCGTGAAATAGTTATAATACACTTACGTATACTCTCATACGCACAAACTTTCGGATTTATATATTACTATGACAGGAAAAACAAAACAAATAACGTAAAGGATAAACTTGTTTTCATTTGCATTTTCATGCAAAGTTGTTTAAGGGACTAAAGATTTTGAATCTTACGGATTCAAAGTTAGAGAAGATTTTGTTTTGTTCAAAATACACAAAGGCTGGCTTAAAATAATCGTTTTCATTTGCAACAATGCGATGACAAGAAGAGGGAAACTAAGTTTGGGAATTTAAAACTGAAAATTTGTTCTGAGATGGATTGTAATGATGATAGTATTTCATAAAATACTATCTACTTGTTGGTGTGCTTTTTGCTCTGAGCTAATATAGTCGCATAAAGCACGACGACAAAATGAACACTATGCTGAGCTGGGACCGCTTCGCGATTTCGAAAAACCTATTTTTATTTCTACTTTTTAGGATTCCGTAGCCAAAATGGCAAAAACGGAACCCTTATAGTTTCGCCATGTCATGTCTGTCCGTCTGCAGCTTTGCTCAGGGACTATCAATGCTAGCAAGCTGTAATTTTGCACGGATATATATATGAAGTATGCCAACAAAATGGTACAATAAAAAATTCAAAAAAACATTTATTTTAGAAGAGAAGTATCCCTTAGACGTAAAGTGGAGGTGATTTTTTTTTTCCCATCCAATCTTGTAGCGTGGGGTATCGTTGGATAGGTCTTCTAAGACGATTTTTCGATTGAGTGATTTGTTTGCGAAATATTCAATTTTCGTTAAAATCGCCCCCCCCCTAAAATCTAAGCAGGTGGGTGGAAAAATTTAAAAAAATTTAGGATGGTAGTAAGTATATCAAACTTACAAGGAAAACTATAACGGCTAAGTTTGCTTGAGAATTATTAGTAGTTTAAGAGTAAATAGCAGCCTAAGGTATCAAATATACCTAAACTTGGAAGATTCCGTATAAAATGGTGCGTGGTCATGGTGATCACCACCGCCCATAAACATCTGCAACACCAGTGTTCTTGCAGATGCGTTGCCAACCTAGAGGCCTAATACCTCAAGTACCAGTAATTCCACCGGCTGTCTTACTCTCCACGCCGAAACACAATAGTGCAAGCACTGCTGTTTCACGGCAGGATTAGCGAGCAAGATGGTGGTAGCAATCCGGGCGGACCTTGCACAAGGTCCTACCACCTGCAAAACTTTTATCAAATGATCAGGTTAGGACTAATGGTATTATTATTATTATATGCCTTACTTGGTTTTGTACAGAAACTAAAAAAAAAAAAACGAATGAATGGAGATTATGGTCACCCTACTCTTTCAATCTTTATTTTCATGTTGATTGACTTTGACGTAGTGTGACATTATTACTCACAACTTCTTAAGTATTCTAGCAAAGACGGTTGGTTTTCAAAAAGGTTCGAGATTAAAAAGTAGGGTGACCATAATTTCAAGTTAAAAACTTTTAACATTAAAATAAATGAATACCCATAAGACATCAGCGTTTAAATTAAAGCGTAAACAGTTCACATCGCAATCATTTACTGAGTCAGAAAATAATAGTTAGAATCACGACCCCGAAATCATTCTGTATTTATAACTCTATCATCATCATCATCATAAATCAGCAGCAGGGCGTCCACCATTGAACATAGGCCTCCTCCAATAACTTCCATTTGAGATTCAATGAAAAAATGTCAACAAAATTTTTTAACTAAGTAACAAAAATTATTAGCAAAAACATATTATGCTTAAAGGGAACCAACAACCAAGAGCCCTTAAAAGCGGCTCTCTACGGGCTCTTTCAATATAAATCGCAATATAATATCAAAGACAAACAGCGCGTCTGTTTGTCCATCGTTCAATCAACTTAATGCGTACACACTGACGCAATATGCTACTCTATATTATTAATAGTTATGAGTGTATGATCGTACAAGAAGAAGAAAATTTATAAAATAACATTATGATTGGTTTTTTGGAGTCTTTTTGTATTTTTTATTTCAACTCCATATTTGTTACTTTTATGGGTATCCCGTGAAACCATATCGATAATAACAATAATATAATAATTCACGGGATACCCGTAAAAGTAACAAATTTGGAGTTGAAATAAAAAATACAAAAAGACTCCAAAAAACCAAACATAATTTGATTGCTTAGTAGCGACATCTCTTGTCTGGGTGAGCGGTTGGTTCCGAAAGAATGTGACGTCTCTCGATGAGAGCGGAACATAGATGTCGCTAGTGCTGCTGCATAAGTAGCGTAGTAGAAATAAGCATCCTGAGATATATGCATAGAAAAAATTCGTGTCTAAATTCCTGTCCAGCGGTGTTGTAGGGGTTATAGCACGCAGTACGGATTGCTGAGGACCTGGGTTTGATTCCCAGCGCTGGTCTCTTTTTCTGGTTTTTCTGTGCATCCATGTCTCAGTTTGTATTTTCGTTATAAATAACAGTTTTTACTACCTACATTTGTATTTTTGCGTTGCATTAAAAAGGTATTCAGACTTGACCGTTTTTTTCTTTAACTTAGCCGAAATTTTTGTTTCTTTCATTGGTTTGGTTTGTTCTATTCTTTTGTACAAAACAAAAAGTTCTATGAAAGAAAGAAAGAAAATAGTAGTTAAGTATGGTGTACATATAATCACATGTATAATCATAATGAAAGGTACAATGAAATAATTCTAATTACGTCATACATTACGAATGAGGCCATAATACTTATAAAACAATTCTCTAATAACTCCACGCGTATTACTCTTAAACATGCTTGACGTACTTAGTTTAAATTAATTTAAGCAGTTTTTACGTGCACTTACGCTCGTTGTTTTTTTTCTTAGTTTTTTTTCTTTTTAAATTGCATCTATATTTTTGTGTGTGATATTAAGTGTGATTGTTATTTTTGTGTTTATGGCCTAGGAAATTATAGTTTTGGCTAGGTTTTTCGCAATTAAAGGTTATATTTATAAGGAAAAACTCGCGTTCTTAGAGTTTTTTAGTGGGGGGTACTTAGATGAATGATGGTCTCGCGCGCTCGCTCGACTAGATACCGCGCTAGCTAAAAACAAAACGTTCGTGAATGCGGCAAATCAATATTGTAGTGTGCGTAAGAACGGTGTAAGACAATTTGCAAGGATGCTAGTGTGCGTGACGAATGTGTTGCCAGCTGCTCCACTGTTACCCGAATTATTGGGAAAAATAAATTATTCTGTGGTCTATTAAGTTACTGGTTACAAAATGTATCTTGGGAAATACTTAGAAATTAAGAAGTAATTAAGAGTGAATGTATTAATATGTTTGTGTATAGGTTAGGCGTAGGTTTCTTCTTTAAAAAAATGGTAGGTATGATGTAGGTATATCAATGATCAGGCCTCACTTTTAATTAAAAAATATATATATTTAAGGACATTCAATATTTACAAATTATTACTGAAAATTCATGGACTGAGTCACCAACTAAGAAGTTTTGCGTACTTAACACGTTGCACCTATAGTTAAACCTAATATAATGTACAGGTTAATTAAGACTAAAATAAAAATAATTGTTTACAAAATATACATACATAGGTACATGCATACATACATACTTACATACATACGCTTGAAAAACATAACCCTCCTTCGGGCAGTCGGGTAAAAAGTTAACATTTCAGAAAAATTGGGTAGAAATACGAAAAAAAAATTTTTTCGTTTCCCGTAATACCTAAGTAAATCAGCTGATCGGGCTTTTGACTGGGAAGACGAAAAACATTTTTAATTTTAAGACACATTCACCCCTTAATTAAATAGTGTCGGGTAACAATTTATACACCTTCAGTGTATAATATCACAAAGATAAACATTAAATAATATAGAACTAGGTTATTATATATAATAATTACGTTAGATACTTAAATTAAATAAGTTATTAAAATTTATCATCATTTAATGATGATAACAATAAAATTCAATTTATTAAATCTCAACCACGGGGAATTTGATTCATGTGTACGTGGCAACACAGAATGGCGTTTAGGGTTCATGTTATTTTATTTTGTTATTTCGAAATTATACCATATTTACTGATGGTATGTGATCCCAGTGTCCTTCTTATTTCTTGTAGTATTATTTTTAAACAGTTTCACTGCGAAAACTGGCATTTTACTTCGGTTTATGACCTAAAATTTAACAAAAATTCGGGACATGCACATTACACACAGTTTGCAACGCGACTGACTCGCCTCGGGCTCAGGTACGCCGATTTCGGCGTACTATTTGTTGCCGAATTTGACAAGCACGCCGGCGGTATCTAGTCGAGCGAGCGCGCGAGACCAATCATTCATCTAAGGGGGGTAGTTTAGAATTTGAATTCAGCCAGATGTAATAGATTACGCGAGTAAAGATGCGGGTTAAGTCTATCTAAAATAAAGTACACACTGTGTGACTGTGTGTTGTAATCAGTAACATTTTGCTTTGCACACAAGCATAGTGGTTATTGTCGACAAAACATAAACAAAATATTGCATAACGCCTTTTTTAACGCCAATTGTGCAATGTTACCTTTTGCATTGTAACGCTTCGGCGGTCCAAGGATGTCACACATTTTTTATTCTATAAAATACCCATTCAACCAGCAAAAGGTCGTTAGTCAGACCTCGTGATTAGTTTTATTTGACATACTGTTGTGATTCTTCAGCTAAAGCAGTCGTCGCAAAATGTTGCAATTCAAAAAATGTATTTTTATTTTTTATATCAGTGTAACCCTGGTTTGGGGATATATATCGTTAAAGGTAAGTTTAAGATGAATTATTCATTAAATTACATTTAAACTAGCCTTTGCCCACGGCTTTACTTGCCATAAGTATTTATTAGATCTAACAGTTAAATTATAATTCCAGGATATTTCTTAAAAACTACATTATGGTTTTCATTTATATTATATTATATGCAAAACAGTCATGCAAAATATCATAATTCTAAATTGAGTGATCAAGATTTTGAAATGTTACATAGAAATAAATCAATAACATCTCAATTCCGGGGTAATATCGGAATAAAAAGTAACCTATGTATGATTTCAAAGATGTAGCTAACAGAACTACACATAACATTTTATTTACATTCGTACAGCCGGGTTAATGTGCAAACACAGACATATACACACATACCCATAAACTTACACACTAATAATCTTACCTACTTGGATAAATTATCTAGTAATAGTCAACCTCTGTTAATTTTATTACAAGTTATTAATAAAATATCAAACGATAATCCTCTACTTTAATTTTACTGAATTTCTACCAAATGGCCATTAAAAAATTTATTAAAAAATAAACGCATATTAACCCAATAAGTGTTTCTGACAACCCTGGACACTTCTTTAAAATAGCGCCCCCTCATTGGTTACGTCGCCGCACAGGGTTGTACAAAAAATCCTTAATTTATTTACTTTTTTTTGTTTATTAGTATCGCACAAAATTTACGGGCACTTTTTTAATGGATTCTATTAAACGCAAATCTCTACAGGTGTGGGCAGCCACGCATGGTCCGTTTTTGTACGCTCGTACCAACCCTTTTCTGAAACAAACATACGCCAATAACTAAGTAAGATAGCAACGCTTCCCAAGAGCTGGCGCGTACTTATCTTAGCGGAACACACTTGTGATCCGAAGGTAATGCGGCCAGCGTAATGGGAACGCTTCCACAGGCAGATCTTTTGGAGGAGCGTTTTTCTAATAATTTTATCGTCACTGTTATATTACTCGTATTAACTAAGAAATCTTTTTCTCAGTGTATTATCCCTCTCTCTCTAACATAAATTTGATTTTGAATGTACTGCAAACACATCCACCCCAGCAGTGAAGGAGACTCTTGGCTGGTGCCTTGTTCCTCTTCAGTCTGTCTTTGTCTTCCCAACAGGTGTACTCTTCGAAGAACATACACGACTTATGTATCTCTTCGTAGGGGCAGTCTTTTACTAGAACATAATTCACTTTTATAGAATTTAGCAGTAGACGGTTGGGTTAGGTTAGGTTAGACTAGTTCCTGTGATCGCCTGTGTTAAATGTTAAACAATTTAGTTATTACTTATGATAGAAGTGCTCTTGAACGTCAACCAAAATGTGTAGAGACATTGTCAACTACATTAACTTAAATAAGACAAGATA
>NC_133494.1:18540632-18622878 GCF_025370935.1 Choristoneura fumiferana | reverse complement strand
TAACGCCTAAACTGATAAAATGTAAGGTTGAGGTTAAAATAAATACTTGATTTTATCCTTTGGATTATTGATAAACGGACGCTGTTTTGCAATACTGAGTCAACAGACTGTTATTTTGCAATATAATGTAAACTGTTTTCTAACGTTTGACATTGTATTGCAGAATTAAGGTATTTTACATGTGGTATAGATAGCCTTACTGTAACCACTGCTGGCTCGACCGGGTTAGTACCACAGTCCCAAGAATACCCGCGTGAAATAGTAGTTTTGCTACTGTGTTTCGTACGGTGAGTGGGAGATCCGGAGGCCCAACTCCCCTTCCCCCTTTTTTCTCCCCCCTTTCCCCTCTCCTCTATCCCCTTCCCTTTAGGCCGGCAACACCCGCAGTCCTAATAATGCTATAGGTGTCGATGGGTGGCGGTGATCGCTTACCATTTTTTTTATTCGACTGGATGGCAAACGAGCAAATGTGTCTCCTGATGGTAAGAGATCATCACCGCCCATAAACATCTGCAACACCAGGGGTATTGCAGATGCGTTGCCAACCTAGAGGCCTAAGTGCCAGTAATTGCACCGGCTGTCTTACTCTCCACGCTAAAACGCAACAGTGCAAACACTGCTGCTTCATAGCAGGATTAGCGAGCAAGATGGTGGTAGAAATCCGGGCGGACCTTGCACAAGGTCCTGCCACCTGCATAATGTGGTCTACCACCCTAAAGTTGATAATCGTTTGCATGTCACAAAAAATAATGCCAATAGACGTGTCTGTCAACTTGAAAGTTCTACTTAGCGGCATATTCATTTGATAGGAACTTGATTAAAAATTTATAGACCACTTATTTGGCCGGTTGTACTTCAATGAGCGCTGCACGTGTCTAACGCTGAAGCATAATGCTGAGTCAGCGGCCGTTCATACAAAAGTGTGTACGAACTATTTTCATGTTTGTAATTTTTTTAAGAGGGAGAGGGAGAAAACGTTCATGTGGGTCACCTGATGGGAAGCAATCACCGCCGCCCATGGACTCCTGTCAACACGAGGGGTATCACACGTGCGTTGCCAGCCCTTTGAGAGACTGATAGGCTTGTTTTAAGATCCTTAAATTGTACCGTTCCGGAAACACCGTCCCAGGAAGCTGGTTCCATACTTTAGTTGTGCGTGGAAAAAAGTTTCGCTTAAAGCGGACGTTGCTAGATTGCCAATCATCAAGGTGGTGAGGAGTCTTTTGTGAAAGAGAATAAATGTCTTCTTTCTTTCTACTTTAGTTCAGTTTATTGTTTTGTTGTACTCCGTGTAACGCTCTATTCGTTCTTTGGAATTGATTTTAAAGCATTCGTAAATCCTGCAACCTCTAAATAGTTTTATTTGGTGTTGGTTATTTTTGAGAAGCAAAGATGTACTCGTAAATCATTAAATAGTTTTGAGCATCTTTTATACCATGAACTTTTTGTTGATTAGATTCACAGTTAATAATAAATAAAACATTATTTAAGGGACAATTGACCTAGCCCCAAACTACAAAAGCAAGGGTGGTCAAGTCAAAGTCAAAATATCTTTATTCAATTTAGGCTAAACAAGCATTATGAAATGTAAAAAAAATCTACCACCGGTTCGGAAAAACCTGAGAAGAATCCGCAAGAAGTGGTCTATGGATGCCAGGCAATGGATATATATACATATATGCATCATCACATGACTATGTTCGTCCACTGCTGGATACACGTGAGCAATACTATACTCATGCATCATCGCTAGATCTGAAACGAGTTAATATACATATATGCAGTGGATAAATCATGTTTAATTGATAAAAACATTTACCTACATCTAAGAATCGAGTACAAACATTCGAACTTTCACACAAATATCTGCCCCAACCAGAGATCGAACCCGGGACTTCGAGTTTTGTATTCAGTTTCGTTAACCACTGTGCTATCCGTTGGACTAGAAAGGTAAATAAATAAACTTGAAATTTTGTAAATACGTACATTTATTACAACTATTCTTTTATCTGTATAGAACTCTACACTACAAGGCAACACAAATTTAATTAACATTTACTTTTTTTTTATTGTTCAACCTTTTTAATGACCCAAAGGATTAAAAAAAACCATTTACTTATATTTGCCAGTTTTAGGTTAGTTGAACACCAATATTTTTTCCGAGAATTTTCAAAAGTTGACAAGTATTTTAGTACCTACATTTGGTCGATGTTCAAAGCGTAATATGGCAATCACACTACCATACTCAACCACTCACCACACACTACTATAAACTTTCAAACATCTGCGGCGAACGAACGTTGTCGTCACATAGTCCGTCCGCCTATGCGGTAACCATTTAGACATAGGGGATAAATAATGTCACGGTGACAAAGTCACAGTGACTCGCCGTTAAAAGGTGTCACTGTGACTTTCACAAAAGAACAACGTTACAAAATCACATACGCCTTACTGTTCTAGTGCCTAGCGCAATCTCTGTTACACGGAAATCACGACGCTGCGGAGTGCTGTGGCTGTAACTCGGCTCTATTCGGGCGCAGTCGGGAGTGTTCGGAAGTGGTGAAATAGCGACATTATATGGTAATATGAGTAACACGCGTGACATAGTAACGTTGAAATAACAATGTGACAAAAAAAACGTTCATTACAGGACGGTGACACACAAATATCGTGGCGTGACGAAGTCGCGATGACTTCACCGTGACTTTTTGAAACGGGATCGTCAGTCACTGATATACATAATAATAATATTAATCTAAGAATTAAAATAAATAAAGCGAATAATAATAATAATATCATGGGACACTTGGCACCAATTGAACTAGTCCCAAACTAGGTAAATAATAATAATAATAATTCATTCATTTATTTCAGGCAACTTGGCCCATACAATAAATACCTTACAGACTAACATACATATTTATAATCAATAATATTTAAAACTAATTTGTAAAGGAAATTTGTAATTTGCAAAGCTTGTAATAAGGATAGTTAGGCAACAGACAAACATACTTGTATAGATTAATATATAGGTACATTGAATTCATATTAAACATCCAAGACTCGAGAACAAACTCGTATTATTCATACTAATATCTGCCCCGGCCGGGAATCGAACTCGGGGCCTCAAGCTTTGTGGTCAGGTTCTTTAACCACTAGCTAGGCCATCCGGTCGTCAAAAATCAAAATGTAACGCTTTTCCCCATGTCTATAACCATATTAGGCCGCCTGTTATAGCTGTCGGTTGCCGAATGCGGTTGACTAAGTACTAGTTCTTTACACTGTTTGCGGTCACCGCATCTTGTATGCGGCGATTGACATTATAATTTCCATTTTCCACATTAAGACGTGAACAACTTAAAAAAAAAAACGCAGAAGGGTCGATCAAATTTTTCTTGTACCTCGTTGCCATGGTTACGTCCCCAGGACAACTCTTTAAAACCACAAGTTTCTATATGTTTTCTGTGGTTATAATTCATCGAGTATAAATTTTTGTCATAGTTACAAGCTCATTATTTTATAGACTATCTCCTAAGCATATTAGTCGCATATATCAAAGCAGTTTTTTTAAGAAACTCTGTCACTGTTGTCTCTTATACAACGGGATAGAATAACAAACAAGAAAAAGTTGATTGACCCAGAAAATCTTTCAAACGGTGCTTCATTCGGACTTACCCAAACACTACCTTGTATAAACATGCAAATCTTTGAAAATCTAAATGATTTCTCACGCAGTGCGCGACATACCATAGGGCCATGGATGGATAACACTCTCAATCCACTTATAATTAGAAGCAATATCAGCAAAATATTCAGTGTATAATGTTTTCGTTATATAAAAGTTGTCCCTTATTCGCAGTTGCACGGACGTGCTATCAACTCCTATGAGCCTTCCGTTTACTACCAACGGGCCTCCGGAATCACCCTGCTCCGGTCTTGTTTCGTCACCAACACTGTGTGTACACAACAGACCATTACAATATGACAACACTATCTCACCTTCCCTCGCTTCTAAATCCGGCAATCCATACCCAGACACTGTACCAACCGCGCCTGGCACAGGCGGTGAGATATCTAAATCAATAGGCCCCAAAAATCCATCTGTATCCATCGCTTCTTTAGTCTTCAGCAAAGCTAGATCATATCTGACATAGTCCAGTGATCGTGAATTCTTATTGTGATGATACTTGGGGTGTATTACAATCCTTTCAACAGACAGGATCCTTGGAGGGCCAGGGACGCGGTCGATTTTGACGAAAAGGAGTGGGCCCTCGTCAAAGCAATGCCCGGAGGTGATCACCCAGTGGCGATTTATTATCGAGCCGCTACAAGTTACATGTTCATTTGGTACTTTGATGAACAGTTCTACGAGGAATCTCTCGAAGGTTTCATGGCCATTGGCTATCCGGAGCCCTGAATCATCTCTTGTCGCTTCGCCGAGTAATAATATGTTAAACAAGATTATAAGAAGGCGCATGCTTACTGTCGGCTTGCTCGAACCGTTTCCAATCGAATTCTGAGCTTGGCAAAACGAGGCGTCGAGTTATATTTAAATCCATACCTATGTTAATGAAATTTATATCTTCACGCTATGTAAAGATAGAGTTACTGAAAAATGTAATAAAGGTTTTTCTACGTATATTTTAAATGTCGCACTGGAACTATCAGAGTGCGGTAGCATAAGGATTAATTAAAAAAGCTGACGCCAAATTAAAGTTTTTTTTTTTCTTTTTATGCTTTTAAATAAAACTTTTTTTGCAGGTGGTTAGGACCTTGTGCAAGGTCCGCCCGGATTGCTACCACCATCTTGCTCGTTAATCTTGTCGTGAAGCAGCAGTGCTTGCACTGTTGTGTTTCGGCGTGGAAAGTAAGACAGCCGGTGAAATTACTAGCACGTGTGGTATCCCATCTTAGGCCTCTAGGTTGGCAACGCGTCTGCAATACCCCTGGTGTTGCAGATGTTTATGGGCGGTGGTGTTCTCTTACCATCAGGAGACCCACTTGCTCGTTTTCCATCCAGTAGAATAAAAAAAAAACTGGCCCGTGATTGGTCCGTATCTCACTGATGAAAAGTGCAGAAGTAAACACTTCATTTACCTATCCCCGCACCGTTGAGCTGTTTGATAGGTAAACGAAGCTTTTCTATTAGTTCATGACGAACACATTCTTCGCATTGCATCATCGCACATCTCTGATGGAAACGCAGCCTAACGCTAAAAGCCAAAGACATAGACAAGGGATCGCAGCTAACTACCATGCTTAGACTAATCTACAGTTCATCAAAAATGGGCTTTACTTTCTTGGTAATAAGAGCTATCGTTTAAAGTAAGTAGTCTATTCAGGATTACTGGAGTAGACGGCTAGGAATTGCATCGTACGGTGACCATATTTTTTAAATTTTCAAAGGATTTCTCTTTATAAATATATTATACTTTTGTACACGTTCAGCAGAGGCCTAACAGATAATGATTGGTTTTTTTGGAGTCTTTTTGTATTTTTTATTTCAACTCCAAATTTGTTACTTTTACGAGTATTCCGTGAAACAATATCGAAAATATAAACTGAGATATGGATGCACAGAAAAACCAGAAAAAGAGACCATCGCTGGGAATCGAACCCAGGTCCTCAGCAATCCGTGCTGCGTACTATAACCCCTACACCACTGCTGGACAGGAATCTAGACACGAATTTTTCCTATGCATACATATCTCAGGTTGCTTATTTCTACTACGCTACTTATGCAGCAGCACTAGCGACATCTATGTTCCAATCATAATTTGATTGCTTAGTAGCAACATCTCTTGTCTGGGTGAGCGGTTGGTTCCGAAAGTGTGACGTCTCTCGATGAGAGCGGAACATAGATGTTCCGCTTTTAATTTTCTGCTTTTTCTTTGTGTTTAAACTTCTTCATCATCATCATCATCAGGCTATAGCAGTCCATTGCTAGACATATGACATAAAACACCTTGTATTTTTAATTCCTCGGACTTGATTCACCAAATTTATTTATTTTTTACCAAACTTTATGTAGCGAATAAAAGCGATGCCGTCTCTATTTATTCCAAAAAAACAAACAGAGACAACATCACATCACAGTTATCGGTCTCATGAAATTTATCAATGAGTGGTTAAATAAGCTCTTAATCGAGTCGATTGAAACGATAACTGAATTATTATTTAATTTAGTCGTAATTAAATTCCTTTCAATTATGATAATTACCGTGTAGGTAATAAAATTTTATGATATTATATTGCTTGACGTTGGTTATGAACATTGTATTGAAAATGAAAATGTAAGACAGCTGGTGAAATTACTGGCACTTGAGGTATCCCATCTTAGACCTCTAGGTTGGCAACGCATCTGCAATCCCCCTGGTGTTGCAGGTGTCTATCGGCGGTGGTGATCTCTTACCATCAGGAGACCCACTTGCTCGTTTGCCATCCAGTTGAATAAAAAAAACTAGTATTGACTTATACCTGCCAACCTAGTAGTTACGCCACGAAAATATATTCATACTTTCGGTTGGTAATAAATTTATCTGTTAATTTAGTTGTTCATGAGCACGATGTGAAAAAAAGGTATTTTTAAAACTTTATTTATAATTTTAATGATATATAGTTATTTATTTATGGGCTATGGCCCAAGCCCTCTTGTTCTGAGAGGAGGCCTGTGCCCAGCAGTGGGACGTATATAGGCTGGGATGATAGTTATTTATTTAAAAAACTAATGTGATAAAAATGTTTTACATTCATTAAACAGATGGGTGCAAATCCTAGCTCTCTCTGATAGTAAATGCTTCACTTTAGTTACAGATTACAGATAGTCAATTGCTGAAACCAATAATTGTGTTATATACTCGCATTAAGTTTTAGAGGTATATAAAAAAAAAATCTCGATCTAGTCTACAGTAGACAATAATGATGGGAAAAATTGAGGGGAAAAGACGCGTCGGAAGAAGAAAGAAATCGTGGCTCCGAAACATCAGAAAGTGGACCGGTATCGTCAGTGTGGAAGAACTGTGTTCTCTGGCAAGACATAAGGAGATATATGCGGAGCTGACAGCCAACCTCCAGTAGTGGAGAGGCACTGCAAGAAAAAGAAGAGTCTACAGTATGGTCACCCTAATTCTAGGCCTTAGCAAACAGGTCAGGCGACGTGACTTAGTGAAAGAGGCCTGAGTAGAGTGTCAATGACAGAAAATGCATTTCGTTGGCGTAGTTTTTATCTACAAGCTTTTTAACTTGCCCTGTTCGTTTATTTATTTGGGTCAAATCCTGCAAGTTAAATTTGACCCACTTCCAGTAGTCCGATCGACTTGAAATTTGGTAAACTTATGTAAATCTGGTGACAATACAATAATCTGATAGTCACATCCTGGTAGTCCGGCCAGCGTCGTCTGCACAGGACGGAACTCTTCAACTGTTAATGAATGGCATCGACTTGAAATTTGGTATTCAATAGTTTGGGTGGCAATACAAGTACAGTCTGCTGAGGAAGGACCTGGGTTCGATTCCCAGCGCTGGTCTCTTTTTCTGGTTTTTCTGTGCACTAACTACTGCCCAAAACCTCTCATTCTGAGGGGAGGCCTGTGCCCTGCAGTGGGACGTATATAGGCTAGGATGATGATGATGTTTCAGTTTGTATTTTCGACAAGTACAGTTAACAAAAAGTACAGTCAGCAAAAAAAGCTAGTATTAAAAATGTTTTTTTTACCAAAAACTTATTCAGGATTAAATTTCAGTGAAGACAAGAAGAATTAAATAAGGTTTCATTGGAGTTTTAGATAATGTGATTCTACTTGTTATTTCAGTCATCATTATCATCATCATCATCATCATCAGGCGGAAGACGTCCACTGTTTAATAAAAGCCTATCTTTTGACGTCACATGTTCAGGAGGAAAAACTCTTTCGATTCCTGTAGTACCTAATTTACAGGTGCTAAAAAAATGAAATCTTGTTAATTGCTCTTGCCTTGCGCAGCAATAGCGACGCAGTGTATGTCTGGCAACTATAGTTGCCAGATAAGCATTTGCTAAAATATATTTGGCAACCGTAGCTGCTCAAAACACGTAAGTGGGTGTGTGTCCGCCTTTCACGTCGAAACGGAGCGATGGATCGACGTGATTTTTGGCACATAAATAGTTTATGGGCCCGAGAGTGACATAGGCTACTTTTTATCCCGGAAAAATGGACAGTTCCCGAGGGAACAGCGCGTGATAAGATAACCGAATTCCACGCGGGCGAAGCCGCGGGCAAAAGCTAGTTTAATATAAATATGAATATTTTGTTTTGATTTTAATTCCCGATGATAAATATCATAGGTACCTAATCTTTTTATCCGACTGCACCAAAAACCGAGAAAGTAAGTCCTTTCTTATTTTGCGATCGTAAACTTTAGGTCACAGCGCCAAAGTAAAGACATCCACTAAATCTAAAGCCCGCAGACTAATCTCAAGACCGCCTTTTCCGTGTCTCAATTTAGTCGACAATGTTAACTTTAATTTACTGTTCTCTGCTCCGTGATCGTATTGTTATGCTCTATTATTTACCAACTGCCTAAACCAAAGAGTTTAAGTAACTTGATCTGATCGACCACTACGTGGCACATGATTAGTAATTAGTTATACCATTATTGCTTTAAAACCCGCCAATGATCGTCCTACGCCAGACGAATCTAACTTAGTTAAGTTGTACATAGTTATGTATGTGTCGGCTGCGATCGTAAAATCCGCCATGGGATGTATTTCATGGGATGATGGAATCCTAGCAGTTTAAGTTGCGAAATTTTTATCCTAATCCCATGGTAATACGAGTATATCTGATTAGCTTAGCTGGATATCTAAAATAACACATAGTAGGCTATATACATAGGTATCGAATTTAATCAAAAATCCGTCCAGCGGTTTAAGCGTGAAATAGTTATAATACACTTACGTATACTCTCATACGCACAAACTTTCGGATTTATATATTACTATGACAGGAAAAACAAAACAAATAACGTTACGGATAAAACTTGTTTTCATTTGCATTTTCATGCAAAGTTGTTAAAGTGACTAAAGATTTTGAATCTTACGGATTCAAAGTTAGAGAAGATTTTGTTTTGTTCAAAATACACAAAGGCTGGCTTAAAATAATCGTTTTTCATTTGCAACAATACGACGTCAAGAGAACGGAAACTAAGTTTGGGAATTTAAAACTGAAAATTTGTTCTGAGCTGGATTGTAATAATGATAGTATTTCATAAAATACTATCTACTTGTTGGTGTGCTTTTTGCTCTGAGCTAAAGTAGCAAAAAGCACGACGACAAAATGAAGACCAGCATAGGCCTACACAAGTCGATGGGCCTACACGACCAACACTATGCTGAGCTGGGACCGCTTCGCGATTTCTGAAAAACCTATTTTTATTTCTACTTTTTAGGGTTCCGTAGCCAAAATGGCAAAAACGGAACCCTTATAGTTTCGCCATGTCATGTCTGTCTGTCCGTCCGCAGCTTTGCTCAGGGACTATCAATGCTAGCAAGCTGTAATTTTGCACGGATATATATATATATATGAAGTATGCCAACAAAATGGTACAATATAAAAATTCAAATATACCTAAACTTGGAAGATTCCTAATATGGTGCGTGGTCATGGTAAGAGATCACCACCGCCCATAAACATCTGCAACACCAGTGTTCTTGCAGATGCGTTGCCAACCTAGAGGCCTAATACCTCAAGTACCAGTAATTCCACCGGCTGTCTTACTCTCCACGCCGAAACACAATAGTGCAAGCACTGCTGTTTCACGGCAGGATTAGCGAGCAAGATGGTGGTAGCAATCCGGGCGGACCTTGCACAAGGTCCTACCACCTGCAAAACTTTTATCAAATGATCAGGTTAGGACTAATGGTATTATTATTATTATATGCCTTACTTGGTTTTGTAAGCAACTAAAAAAAAAAACTGGAATGAATGGAGATTATGGTCACCCTACTCTTTCAATCTTTATTTTCATGTTGATTGACTTTGACGTAGTGTGACATTATTACTCACAACTTCTTAAGTATTCTAGCAAAGACGGTTGGTTTTCAAAAAGGTTCGAGATTAAAAAGTAGGGTGACCATAATTTCAAGTTAAAAACTTTTTAACATTAAAATAAATGAATACCCATAAGACATCAGCGTTTAAATTAAAGCGTAAACAGTTCACATCGCAATCATTTACTGAGTCAGAAAATAATAGTTAGAATCACGACCCCGAAATCATCCTGTATTTATAACTCTATCATCATCATCATCATCATCATCATCATCATAAATCAGCAGCAGGGCGTCCACCATTGAACATAGGCCTCCTCCAATAACTTCCATTTGAGATTCAATGAAAAAATGCCGTCAATAAAAAATTGTAACTAAGTAACAAAAATTATTAGCAAAAACATATTATGCTTAAAGGGAACCAACAACCAAGAGCCCTTAAAAGCGGCTCTCTACGGGCTCTTTCAATATAAATCGCAATATAATATCAAAGACAAACAGCGCGTCTGTTTGTCCATCGTTCAATCAACTTAATGCGTACACACTGACGCAATATGCTACTCTATATTATTAATAGTTATGAGTGTATGATCGTACAAGAAGAAGAAAATTTATAAATAACATTATGATTGGTTTTTTGGAGTCTTTTTGTATTTTTTATTTCAACTCTAAATTTGTTACCTTTACGGGTATCCTGTGAAACCATATCGAAAATAACAATAATATAATAATTCACGGGATACCCGTAAAAGTAACAAATTTGGAGTTGAAAAAAAATACAAAAATACTCCAAAAAACCAATCATAATTTAATTGCTTAGTAGCGACATCTCTTGTCTGGGTGAGCGGTTGGTTCCGAAAGAATGTGACGTCTCTCGATGAGAGCGGAACATAGATGTCGCTAGTGCTGCTGCATAAGTAGCGTAGTAGAAATAAGCAACCTGAGATATGTATGCATAGGAAAAAATCGTGTCTAAATTCCTGTCCAGCGGTGGTGTAGGGGTTATAGCACGCAGCACGGATTGCTGAGGACCTGGGTTCGATTCCCAGCGCTGGTCTCTTTTTCTGGTTTTTCTGTGCATCCATGTCTCAGTTTGTATTTTCGTTATAAATAACAGTTTTTACCACCTACGTTTGTATTTTTGCGTTGCATTAAAAAGGTACTCAGACTTGACTGGTTTTTTCTTTAACTTAGCCGAAATTTTTGTTTCTTTCATTGGTTTGGTTTGTTCTATTCTTTTGTACAAAACAAAAAGTTCTATAAAAGAAAGAAAGAAAATAGTAGTTATGGTGTATAATCATAATGAAAGGTACAATGAAATAATTCTAATTACGTCATACATTACGAATGAGGCCATAAAACTTATAAAACAATTCTCTAATAACTCCACGCGTATTACTCTTAAACATGCTTGACGTACTTAATTTATTTGACTTAATTAATTTAAGCAGTTTTTACGTGCCACTTACGCACGTGGTTTTTTTTCTTAGAGTTTTTTTTTCTTATTAAATTGCATAATAATCTATATTTTTGTGTGTGATATTTAGTGTGATTGTTATTTTTGTGTTTATGGACTAGAAAATTATAGTTTTGGCTGGCTTTTCCGCAATTCAAGGTTATATTTATAAGGAAAAAACTCGCGTTCTTAGAGTTTTTAGTGGGGGGTGGTGGTAGTTTAGATTTGGAATTCAGCCAGATGTAA
The DNA here is from genome assembly GCF_025370935.1 of Choristoneura fumiferana. NCBI lineage: Eukaryota > Metazoa > Arthropoda > Insecta > Lepidoptera > Tortricidae > Choristoneura > Choristoneura fumiferana. The sequence goes on along the minus strand of NC_133494.1, from coordinate 18,611,149 downwards.
TAGATTACGCGAGTAAAGACGCGGGTTAAGTGTATCTAAAATAAAGTACACACTGTGTGACTGTGTTGTAACAGTGACATTTTTCTTTGCAAATCAGCGTAGTGGTTATTGTCAACAAAACATAAACAAAATATTGCATAACGCCTTTTTTAACGCTAATTGTGCAATGTTACCTTTTGCATTGTAACGCTTCGGCGGTCCAAGGATGTCACACATTTTTTATTCTATAAAATACCCATTCAACCAGCAAAAGGTCGTTAGTCAGACCTGGTGATTAGTTTCATTTGACATACTGTTGTGATTCTTCAGCTAAAGCAGTCGTTGTCGCAAAATGTTGCAATTCAAAAAATGTATTTTTATTTTTTATATCAGTGTAGTAACCCTGGTTTTGGGGATATATATCGTTAAAGGTAAGTTTAAGATGAATTATTCATTAAATTACATTTAAACTAGCCTTTGCCCACGGCTTTACTTGCCATAAGTATTTATTAGATCTAACAGTTAAATTATAATTCCAGGATATTTCTTAAAAACTACATTATGGTTTTCATTTATATTATATTATGGAAAACAGTCATGCAAAATATCATAATTCAAAATTGAGTGATCAAGATTTTAAAATTTTACATAGAAATAAATCAATAACATCTCAATTCCGGGGTAATATCGAAATAAAAAGTAGCCTATGTATGATTTTTAAGATGTAGCTAACAGAACTACACATAATATTTTATTTAAATTCGTCCAGACGGGTTAATGTGCAAACACAGACATACACACACATACCCATAAACTTACACACTAATAATCCTACTTACTTGGATAAATTATCTAGTAAAAGTCAACCTCTGTTAATTTTATTATCAGTAATTAATAAAATATCAAACAACATTCCTCTACTTTAACTTTACTGAATTTCTACCAAATGACCATTAATAAATTTATTACAATAACAAACTCATATTAACCCAATAAGTGTTTCTGACAACCCTGGACACTTCTTTAAAATAGCGCCCCCTCATTGGCTACGTCGCCGCACAGGGTTGTACAAAAAATCCTTAATTTATTTACTTTTTTTTTGTTTATTAGTATCGCACAAAATTTACGGGCACTTTTTTAATGGATTCTATTAAACGCAAATCTCTACAGGTGTGGGCAGCCACGCATGGTCCGTTTTTGTACGCTCGTACCAACCCTTTTCTGAAACAAACATACGCCAATAACTAAGTAAGATAGCAACGCTTCCCAAGAGCTGGCGCGTACTTATCTTAGCGGAACGCACTTGCGATCCGAAGGTAATGCGGCCAGCGTAATGGGAACGCTTCCACAGGCAGATCTTTTGGAGGAGCGTTTTTCTAATAATTTTATCGTCACTGTTATATTACTCGTATTAACTAAGAAATCTTTTTCTCAGTGTATTATCCCTCTCTCTCTAACATAAATTTGATTTTGAATGTACCTGCAAACACATCCACCCCAGCAGTGAAGGAGACTCTTGGCTGGTGCCTTGTTCCTCTTCAGTCTGTCTTTGTCTTCCCAACAGGTGTACTCTTCGAAGAACATACACGACTTATGTATCTCTTCGTAGGGGCAGTCTTTTACTAGAACATAATACACTTTTATAGAATTTAGCAGTAGACGGTTGGGTTAGGTTAGGTTAGACTAGTTCCTGTGATCGCCTGTGTTAAATGTTAAACGATTTACCCCCTTATTCATAAAACTTAACAAGCCTATGTTAACTAACAAATGCTTTGTCCCTTTCTAACAAATACAAATGTCGAAGTGACAGATAAGGACAAACGAATTTTAGCGGCATTTTAACTAAAATAGGTTTGATTGTCGTTTATGAATAAGGGGGTTAGTTATTACTTATGATAGAAGTGCTCTTGAACGTCAACCAAAATGTGTAGAGACATTGTCAACTACATTTACTTAAATAAGACAAGATATATTCAGTAAGAAGATTAATAATAAAACCGAAGTGGGACTGGGTCACAGGGACGAATCGTTACTGAATAGGTTCCGAGGGATGGCCAAAGGAGCAGAGACAGCCTCAAAAGATGATGGTTGGATGACCTGAGTGCTTTTCAGGTCTATTGGCAGGTGGATAGGAAATAGTGGGGGAGGAAAGGGGAGGCCTTTGCCCAACAGTAACACAATTACAGGATAGACAAATTAAGACACGACATAGCCCGAAGAATTACGAAACTTAAGTGGCAGTGGGCAGGGCACATTGCTCGTGGGACTGATGGCCGATGGGGTCAGAAGGTTCTCGAATGGCGTCCGCGGACCGGGAGACAAACTGTCGGTAGGCCTCCAACAAGATGGAGCGACGACCTGGTTAAGATCGCAGGATCGCGGTGGACGCGGAAAGCACAAGACCGGTCTGAGTGGAGAGCCTTGGGGGAGGCCTATGTCCAGCAGTGGGCGTCTTTCAGCTGACATGATGAAATTAAGACACCTCTTATACTTAAACTAACTAGATACCTGACTGTTAGACTGACAGGGAACGCATAGCCCATACTAAGTACTAGACATGGATACCTAGAGACTAGAAACTTGGCAGGAAAAGGTGATGGATCACTGCTACTCTTTTCTTAGCTTGGCATGTCTAAAAGGTGATCTTATGAAGTCAGAAGGAAGTGGTTCATCATCGTATCAGGAGTAGGACGTCTACCGTTGGACATAGGCCTCCCCCATGTATTTCCAGTTGCGTCAGTTGAAAGCGGCCCGCATCCACCGTGCCCGCGGCTTTAAGCCGGTCATTCTTCCATCTCGTCAGTGGACGTCCTACGCTGCGCTAGCCAATCTTTGTTTTGGTTTGAACTTTTACCAATTCAAGTGATTGACTTTTTATTAGACCCATGATAACAGCAGATGTGATATCATATCGAAAGTGGGTGGACGTAGGTTGTAATTTAATTCATTCTATTCTAATTTTATCATAAACTAGCTTTTACCGCGGCTTCGCACGCGTAAACTATTCGGTCTGGTAGTTGCAATTGAAATTTTCGGGATTTTACAAAATTCCCCTGGAAATTTCCAAATTTACATCGTGGTCTTCATTGAGGTTGTGTTGTGAATAACTGTACAAAATTCAAGACTCTAAACCCAGTGCTAAAATTTCAAAAAATTTCCCTATCCAAATTCCAAATTCATATCATTTATTCAGTAAATAGGCCGCAATGGGCAAATTTACACGTCATTTTTTTAAATACCAGCACTTTCGGAAAGACCATCATTGCCAAGAATGCGCCGCAAGAAGCTTGGCAGAAAGTCATTTTTTCAAAATAAAATAAGTACAATATAATACTTAAAAACTACAGTAAGTATACAATTAAAGAAAAAAAAACAAAATAATAATAACAATAATACACGGCTGTATGGGGTCCCTTAGTTACAAAACTATCCCGTGGAAATATCGGGATAAAAAGTAGCGTATGTGTTATTCCAGACGTCCGGCTACCTACATACCAAATTTCATGCCTCTAAGCCAGCAGTTGTTATTTCGAGATTTTATCCCTATCCCGTGGGAATATCGGAATAAAAAGTAGCCTATGTGTTATTCCAGAGGTCCAGCTACCTACATACCAAATTTCATGGCTCTAAGCCAGTGGTTGTTATTTTGAGATTTTATCCCTTGTTACCCGTGGGAATATCGGGTCAAAAAGTCACTTAAGTGTTATTCCAGATGTCCAGTTACCTACATACCAAATTTTATGACTCTAAGCCCAGCGGTTATTATTTCAAGATTTTATCCCTATCCCGTGGGAATATCGGAATAAATAGTAGCCTATGTGTTATTCCAGAGGTCCAGCTACCTACATACCAAATTTCATGGCTCTAAGCCCAGTGGTTGTTATTTCGAGATTTTATCCCTAGTTATCCCGTAGGAATATCGGGTCAAAAAGTCACTTAAGTGTTATTCCAGATGCCCAGTTACCTACATACCAAATTTCATGACTCTAAGCCCAGCGGTTATTATTTCGAGATTTTTATCCCTATCCGTGGAAATATCGGAATAAATAGTAGCCTATGTGTTATTACAGAGGTTCAGCTACCTACACACTAAATTTCATGGCTCGAAGCCTAGCGCTTGTTATTTCAAGATTTTATCCCTAGGTATCCCGTGGGAATATCGGGCCAAAAAGTTACCTATGTGTTATTTCAGACATCCAACTACCTACATACTAAATTTCATGACTCTAAACCCAGCGGTTGTTATTTCGAGATTTTATCCCTATCCCGTGGGAATATCGGAATAAAAAGTAGCCTATGTGTTATTCCAGAGGTTCAGCTACCTACATACTAAATTCATTGCTCAAAGCCCAGCGGTTGTTATTTCAAGATTTTATCCCTAGGTATCCCGTAGGAATATCGGGTCAAAAAGTCACCTATGTTTTTATTTCAGACGTCCAACTACCTACATACCAAATTTTATGACTCTAAGCCTAGCGGTTGTTATTTCGAGATTTATCCCTATCCCGTGGAATATCGGGATAAAAAGTATCCTATGTTTTAATCCAGATTATAAACTAACTTTCCGCCAAATTTCATCCAAATCCGTCCAGCCGTTTAAGCGTGAAAAAGTAACAAACATACTCACTCACTCACTCACTCACACAAACTTTCACATTTATAATATTAGTAGGATTATTGATGTGTCGTTATAAAACTTTCATCATTTGTCACTTCCTCTCGTTGGGTGCGGCGTTTTAAATTTTAATAAATATTATATGAGTACCTGGGCGACCGGGCTTTGCTCGGGCAACCACGACAATAAGCGTTTTCCAGAGATAAGACCAAACTACCTAGATCGATTTGTCATCCCTGAAAACTTGGAAATCGAAATCGTTGGAGCCGTTTCCGAGATTCTGATTATATCTATATAATACCTTGAAACGAGCAATTGACAAGATTTCATATTTCTAGGACTATAATTTGATTCGTTCTCTGTATTCTGTTTGGAAAGAGAAAAACGCTGATTATTTTAAAATGTCGCTACAACTAATAATTTTTAATGTGCTTTTTCTCAAAGGGCATAACTCCAAAACTAAGACACAATAGATCCATTACTTTTGTCTAGTCTCTTAAAAAAAAGATCACGTAAATCTGACGTAGACGTTGCATAGAGACGTTGTCAAAATTATGACGGCTCCTTTTTCTGGTGAAAAAGGCAAAGAAAACATATCTATTCTGTCGTAGTGTTGGAAAATTCGGCCATATTTTTTCAATTTTTTGTATTTTTTTAAATATGGAGAAATCAATTATAATAAATATTTTCCCATGTTCAGGAGGCAAAACTCTTTCGATTCCTGTAGTAATTTACAGGTGCTAAAAAAATGAAATGTTGTCAATTCTTGTATATAATATTTCGGATATCTCGGAAACGGCTCCAACGATTTCGATGAAGTTTACATACATACAGGGGTTTTCGGGGATGAAAAATCGATCTAGCTTGGTCTTATTTCTGGGGAAACGCTTGGTACCGAGTTTTAGCCCGGGCGGAGCTCGGTCGCCCAGGTATTATATATTATATACAAGAATTGCTCCTTTAAAAGTATTAGATAGATAGATAGATTATGGGATCCTACCAAGCATAAAAAAAATGTTTTGAGGACGATTAATGCGAGTTCATTAGGTTCAGCTAGGTTAGTCTAACCCTAACCTTTTGACTGTAACTAATAATGAGGCTTAAGTATATATTTTAGGCAAAAACAAAAAGTAACCAGACGGTGGTTTAAATAAGTAGTGTGAATCAACATTGAAATAAATTTAAAGTTTATAGCATTAAATATTACATTGTAATTAATTTTTGGTTTCTTTCTTGAATGATTAGTGTATTGCGTACAACAATTTAACACGAGAGGAAGATGCTGATCCATGACAGTTGTCAGTCGGCAAGGGCGACATTTCGAATAAAAACAAAGCAGTGATTGTTGTAGTGACTGCGCTAATTTGTTTATTAGGCTCTTTACTTCTTCTTCTTCTTGATAAAAATTAGATGATCAAAACTGGTCGACTTGAACAAGTTGATTTTTAATTTTAGTATTGCCTTTGTAAATTCGACGACAATTTCACTAAGTTATACGTCCATGCTCGTCAGTCGTCACCGTTTGTGCACATTTCAGCTATGCCAAGATTATTATAGAATTCCACTTAGATGTTTCTCTTGCAACAGTTTATATGTTACGAGTTTATGTGTATCAAACGTTAATATCTAAGCAATAAAACTTACCCAACATAATACCGATAACGATATCAAAAAAAAAGCATAAACAAATAAATATAGAAATATTCATTGAATATTTGAGGTTAAGTTCACGTCCGCAGTCAATGTTTTTTGTTATGAAACTAGACGGCCACGGCTTTTTTTCTCTTTGCTTATAGTTGTTGTTTTGTCTTTTTGGGTCGTGCAATACTAGCAAAGTAGATAACATCCATACTACAACCACTTGGATCAACGTGTGCGTATGTATTTGTGTTTCAAGAAGGAACAGCGGTTGACCTTCTCATTACCAAATTTTTTTAGATTGGGTGGTCGTTGGGTATAAGTTTGCTCTAGATGGAATTGAAAATGCTTATTATAGAGGAAATCGAAACTAAAGGAAATCAATCCTAACTCATAATGATGGATTACATACATGTTAAATAATCAATATCGGTCATTGACATGCAAAGTTTATTAAAGACTGGTACCATGGTTTGGTATTATAGCACCTATTATTTGCTCTAATTAATCATAATTTAATTCTGTCCTATCCTGACTGTCTATACTTACATAGTAATACATTGTAACAACTTTTTCCAAATTTACTTGTATTCATTATTGTAGATTCGATCACTTTAATTAACTAGTCTGCGCTTAAGTTAATTGAATCTTAAAAAATATTGATTAAGTCACAGTTTAAGAGTTAGGTAATGAAAGAGCGTCACGCTTGGCCAGCCAACTGAGTAAATGCGAGTTCTGTTTTTTGCTTGTAAATTTCCGTTTCCGGATCGCTAGAGAATTTTGCAGTAATAGAATTTTATACGAGGTTATAAAAATGCCATTTCCTTGAGCAACTGAATACCTACACTTCTGTAGTTGTATTTTATTGTATTTTTGTAAAGGCCTTTAAGACTTTTTATTACATTGAAGAGGAGTTTATATTTAATAATTACTATTAATCTTCATGCCGTAAAAGCCGTGGTGGCCTAGTGGTTTGACCTATCGCCTCTCAAACAGAGGGTCGTGGGTTCAAACCCCGGCTCGCACCTCTGAGTTTTTCGAAATTCATGTGCGGAATTACATTTGAAATTTACCACGAGCTTTGCGGTGAAGGAAAACATCGTGAGGAAACCTGCACAAACCTGCGAAGAAATTCAATGGTGCGTGTGAAGTTCCCAATCCGCACTGGGCCCGCGTGGGAACTATGGCCCAAGCCCTCTTGTTCTGAGAGGAGGCCTGTGCCCAGCAGTGGGACGTATATAGGCTGGGATGATGATGATGATGATGATTAATCTTCATAATCATCATCATCATATTATTATCAGCCGTAAGACGTCCATTTTTGGACAAGGCCTCCCTCATAGACTTTCAATTACTTCAGTTGGTAGATACATCTACCGTGAGCCCACGGCCTTTACCAACGCTTTATTGTCTAACGCGCTGGCTCTTGCCATCGCTTTTACCATCTCTTTCTGTCATCTTACGCCGTTAGAGAGAAAGAAATAATGAATGCGATAGCAAGCATCACGACAATATGGCCTCTGGTCATCCGTCTATCTAGTTGTTGGACGTAATTTGTCCAGCTGTTTTAGAGTGAAAGAGTAACAAACATACGCACATTTTTATTTATTCGACTTGATGGCAAACGAGCAAGTGGGTCTCCTGATGGTAAGAGATCACCACCGCCCATAGACACCTGCAATACCAGGGTGATTGCAGATGCGTTGCCAACCTAGAGGCCTAAGATGGGATACCTCAAGTGCCAGTAATTCACCGGCTGTCTTACTCTCCACGCCGAAACACAACAGTGCAAGCACTGCTGCTTCACGGCAGGGTTAGCGAGCAAGATGGTGGTAGCAATCCGGGCGGACCTTCCACAAGGTCCTACCACCTGCAAAACATAACATACTTTCGCATTAATTAATTAATTATTCATTAGGAGGTTAGCATAATTTATGGTTGTTATTTTTACTGTTGTTTTATTCATTATGTACCCGAATAAAAATCTTTCTTCTTCTTCTTTTTCTTCTTCTAATTCGAGACTGCTCACGTGGACATTTATGCGGTTTAGTATCAGTATAGATACGTCCAATTGCTTTATTAAATCTCTTAAACTGTCCCCACAGACGAATGCCCCCCGAACGAGGAGTACCTTCTCTGCGGCTCTGCTTGCCCCTTCAACTGCTCTGACCCTGGGCCTGTCTCCTGCTCCCAGGATTGCGTGGAAGGCTGCTTCTGCAAGTCCGGGTTCCTGAGGAATGACACTGGAGTTTGTGTCAACGCTGATGAGTGTATTGGAGGTATACCTACGTGTTGATTTGGTTTTGTGAGGGGTTGACACACAATGAGAACGATTTCTCTTCAGGAAGATGTCATTTATACAATTCATGAGTGGTCCGACGGAGCTCACTGATGTTGCATCCCTTCTTTTCCTATAATTTCACTTCACAACTTCTGTCACGAATGTCATCCATACATATGTACCATTGTATTTATACATGTTTTTCGAAAAATTTATGGTTTCAGTCTTTGTTGCAGTTGCAATTATTTCTGCTATTTGAAAAGCAGATTCAGTCATTGATTTTCCAAGTGTTTCATGTACGATTTATTTTCTGAAACTGTAAACTATTCAGGATATATTTCAGGACTCTCCTTACAACCCTATAGATAGGTTAGGTTAGTTTTATAATAATCCTGAAATAAAAATTTTTGCCCTATGAAACACTTAAGAAACCATTAGGATAAATATTTCTGGCGAAAACTTAACCCTTCAGTTGACATAAAAATAAGTTTTTGGTAAAAATTTCATTTTTAATACAAGCTTTTTTTCGCTAATTACTTTTTGTTGACTGTACTTGTATTTGTCACCCAAACTACATTTGCATACTTACCAAATTTCAAATCGATGCACAGGATGTCACTACCAGATTACTGTATTGTCATGCAATTTACATAATATGTATATCTAACAAATTTCAAGCTAATCCAACTACTGGAAGTTGGTCGAATTTAACTTGCAAGATTTGATACAGACAGACAGACAACGCGAACGGTAAATAAAAGCTTGTAAAATAGTCGGTCAGTATGTCACATGACTAAAACCTGTTCTCCAGAAACGAACCCAATCTGCACGGAGAACGAAGAATTCTTATCCTGTGGAACAGCCTGCGCCAGAACTTGCGCTGATCCTGAACCCACGGCCTGTGGGCTGGCCTGCAGTATGGGGTGCTTCTGCAAGGCTGGGTTTGTCAGGGACGAGAAGACTAAGAAGTGTGTTACCTTGGATCAGTGTCCTGCTGGTGAGTGCATGGGTTTTGGTGAAGAAAGTGGTTAGAAACGAAGAGGGTAATCACTCGCTTCTAACCAGAATTTCATTTAACCGCCGTACACTACGAAGTGCAAAATTCAAAGTTCGTATCGTGCCGTCCCACTGACGCTTATGTTATTTAATACAAGAGTGAAAAGGACGATACGATACGAACTTCGATTGCAGAATTTCGTAGTTGCCCCCCAGAAGAGCAAGAGAAAATGTAGACACAAGATTTTTCATATGAATCTGTAATATTCCCATCACGCCACCGCGACTTTTTACTAAATGTCTACTTTAAAAGAAGCTTCTGTTACATAATCTACATTAAATTTATATTTCAGAACAATGTCTCAACAAAAACGAAGTCTACGATATTTGCCTGGCTTCGTGCGAGCCGTCTTGTGACAACCCTAGCCCGTTCTGCGCCAAAATCTGCACGGGTGGATGCGTGTGCGCTCCCGGCCTGTTGCGCAACAGTGACGGCGAGTGTGTGAGTGTGGACAAGTGCCCTAGTGTGGGTAATGGAACTGATCCAGGGTTGCTAACTCAGTACATGGATGTCATTAATAAAATTTTAAATTTGTCTAATGCGAAAGAGATTAAATAGAACTCATTAGAATTAGCTTTTAAATAAATACTCTTTCGTTTCAATCCGTACAATTTAAAATACAGGATGCTTCTGACCAAATGGCTTTAAATGCATATATTCAATTCTACTCGCACAACTGAGCTACTTTTATTTTGTAAGATTTAAAAAAATAATAAAAAAATAATTAAAGTCAAAGGTCAAAGTAAAAGTTGCTCAGTTATGCGGCTAGAATGTACCTTGCACTTAAAAGCTCAGTGGTCAGTCGAGGCATCCTGTATACTGTATAAACAAAAATGAATTATTGTTAGAGAAATAAGTGTTTAAGAAAGATTATCACAAAATTGTTATGTTATAATTATGGATTCCATTAAAAGAGGATTAATGAGCGGAGACGGAGGTAATGGATTGAGTGGACCGGAATAACAAGTTTATGAGTTCTTGTTCAGTGGAAGTACGTTTATGCAGTTCGTCATTACGAGTAACAGACTCCGTACGGAATCTCCGCTCCGCTTGTAGTGGATTGTGGGTATTAAGTAGAATGAGGATTTTTTCAGAATTAAAGATTCTTGTTCTGGATTACATCTTTTATTTTCTTAAAAATAAATAAGTGCAATACCAAAAAAACATTAGCTCATTATGATATAAGTGAAGAAAAGTAATAATATGTATGTGAATATGTTAAACCGTAAACTGTTTTCGCTGTTAACTGGCAGCGTTATGATGTTCAACATCTGCAACAAAAAATATAAGGTTAAAAAAATCACAATGTTGTAATTTTCTTATATAATTTCTATTATATTGAATGTAAGTGAACCTATGTTCACATGCGGTTTTGCATGCGTAAAACATTGAGATCCAGGAGCTAAAATGAAATACCGGGATTTTACAAAATTTCGAAAAATAACGTCGTGGATTTTATTAACGTTGCATTAAAAATACGTGCCAAATATCAAGTCTCTAATTTTAGCGGTTGAGATTTTAAGATTTTATCCCGATCCCGTGGGAATAGTGGGATAATTAGGTAACCTATGCTTTATTCCGGACATTCAGCTTTCCGTTTCTAAATTTCATTCAAATCCATTCAGTCGTCTTAGCGTGAAGGAGTGCCATACATACACACATAGGTACTTACAAATTTTGTATTTATAATATTAGTAGGATGACCATTAAACTTGCTAAAAAAAAAAAACTCGATTAGTGATAAAATGTATATTATTATACCTAACTGCCAAACTTAAACCACGTTTAACATGTCGACGGTTGAAAGGAGAAATTAACTAATCGTCATTTTTTTAAGATAGTAAGTTATTATACATGTTCGGAATACTTCGGAATTAGTATAATTTTTTCTGTCGTTTGAGATAAGTATATCTCAAAATTACAAAAAGGTCGCTTAGTCAATTTCTTTTTTTCAATCTTGACGATGTTATCTATGCGCTCTTTTCTTTACGGCGCTGGGTAAGTAAAATAAACTTCAACTGTTTAAAAACTGTAAAACGTGTTAATAACGCCATCTATCAAGAAAGCTAAAAACCAACAAAGCAACGCGTGAAACTAACTCTCCGCTTAGCTCGTCGGATCTTTCAGAATGAAGCCGTTGTATTGCGAACAGTTTATCATAGATGGCGCTAACCACAATTTTGTTCTTTTGATCCGGTAAGTGAGCTGGAACAACATACGGTGACGCTCGAGTAATGTAAAATTTGTTAGTTTTTTTTTTTATATAATATTGTAGCTCTGTCCATCAGAGGGCAATTAGGTATTCTGGATTTTGCTGTTGTTCGGCTAATACATTCTTTAAGACGAATTTGACTATGTACTTTGGGGGGGCGGGGGAGGGGGATAGTTGCCTTACTTAAGGGCCAAAGGACACTACGTCGTTGCTTTTGTTCACTTGTTTTTAGTTTTTAATAATCTATTTATTTTTACATAGCTACCAAAACGGTGGAAAACAAATCCCCTAAACGTTATTTGAGTATTTGAAACGCTATATGATGCCAAATGCCAGTCTCTTGAAGTACATCTACCAACCTGGAGCGAAGCAAGCGCTTTTTACTAACAGAGATACTCTAATTTTTAGGATTCCGTAGCCAAAATGGCAAAAACGGAACGCTTATAGTTTCGCCATGTCTATCTGTCTGTCTGTCTGTCCGTTGCTCAGGGACTATCAATGCTAGAAAGCAAAATGGCACAATAAAATTAAAACATTTTTTTTGAGTACCTCCCATAGACGTAGTGGGGGTAATTTTTTTTTCTCATCCAACATTGTAGTGTGGGGAATCGTTGGATAGGTCTTTTAAATCCGTTAGGGGGTTGCTATTAAAGTTCAAATTTTCATTAAAATCGAGCGTCCGCCCCCCCCTCTAAAATCTAAACCGGTGGGTGGAAAAATTTGTAAAAACTCAGGATGTTAAGCATATCAAACTTACAAGGAAAACTATAACGGTTAAGTTTTCTTGAGAATTATTACTAGTTTAAGAGTAAATAGCAGCCTAAGGTATAAAATATGCCTAAACTTGGAATATTCCGTACAACATACGAAATCCTCAGAAAAATTTTACTATTTTTTTTTAAATGGCTATACGGAACCCCATTTCAGGCGTGTCCGACACGCTCTTGGCCGGTTTTTTACTAAGTATCAGATTGCGTCCTAGGCACTAACCTAGCACCCGCCATACGACACCGCTGTCACCTTTTTGTACTCCTCCTCTCGTATCCCATAGGCCAGGTACGAGTACGCCAGGAAGTCGGAGTGGTTGGAGACCAGGCTGAAGACCATGCTCCGGGAACCGGTCTGGCCTTGCCTGATGCAGAAGTCCACCTCTCCCGAAGCGTCGACGGTGGCCGTTACTTCTATGTATGAGATAACGAAGTTGTCCTGAAAACAAAGTTGAAAAATATTTTGTCGAATATTTTTTTGATCGAATGTTACGTTTGATCGAATGATCGGTTGATAAAACTTTTGTTTCACTTGATACTGAAAACATTTCGATTTTTTACAATAGGCTACTGAAAAATGGATTAGGTTAGGTTTGGTTTGATTGGAATCGAATGTTAATGCCTAAATAAAAGAAAATTCAAAATTGCCTGACTCATTAACGCTCCTTTCAATACAATGAATCTAGAAAACTAAAACCTAAGCTTTACAAGCGTTTCGTGATTGAACTGTGGTCTCTCAAATAAAGAGTCAATGGTTTCGAACCCGTGCTCGTAACCTCCGAGTTTTTAGGGCTCCGTAGCCAAAATGGCAAAAACGGAACCCTTATAGTTTCACCATGACTGTCTGTCTGTCTGTCCGTTCGCGGCTTTGCTCAGGGACTACCAATGCTAGAAAGCTGTAATTTTGCACGAATATATATGTAAACTACGCCGACAAAATAGTACAATAAAAAAAAAACATTTTTAGATTATATCTCACATAGACGTAAAGCGGGGGTGTTTTTTTTCATCGTCCAACCTTGTAGTATGTGGTATCGTTGGATAGGTCTTTTAAAACCAAGGAGTTGATAAAACGATTTTTCGATTCAGTGATGTGTTTGCAAAATATTCAACAAAAAAGTGAAAATTTTCATTAAAATCGAGCGCCCCCCCCCCTCTAAAATCTAAACCGGTGGGTGGATAAAGACGGGAAGGACGTTTTGAGAAATAAAACTTACATTATTAAAGAATATGAAATAAAATGCATTTTATTTATTCTAGATACCGTGTTTCATAGCAACATTTATTTCTCCTGATATGACCTACACTACCGATATCCAAATAGAAAATAATTTACGTTTTCTTTTTCAAAACGACCGGGTTCGATTCCCGAACTGAGTACAAGTGTTGTTTTAAATGTATGAATGCAGTTATCTTGTTACTAAAATTTATGACATGGTCCCTAAGTATGTTTTATAGTTTCAGACTTTCCCATACTGACCGATCTAAATGAGCCACTGTATACGTTGAGATGATGACCAACCTTAGCTCTAGCAGTGACGGTGACGAAGAATGGGTCATAGTTGTTCCTGTGACGATACCGATCTGAACCTCCATTCATCGGCAGAGAATCTGTAACCAATGAAAATGTTATTTAAAAACCGGCCAAGTGCGAGCCGGATTCGCGCCGAGAGTTCCGTACGTTGAAGGTATCTATTGAATATCCAGTGTTAACAGAGCCTCTCTCCTGATTAATTAACGGACAGAATAACGAACTATATGGACGGTATGGGCCGAAATAAGTAAGTAATTTATTTCATTTATTTATTTTAAGCGAGGACCATGGGCAGAAATGTTTAATTTAATATATCTTGGCAATCTGATGATTTTTTACTATGAAGAGGATCGCCCTATGTATGGGTTTTTGCTCATTTCATTGAAAGTTACAGGTAGAAGGTTACAGAAACATTATCAATGGGTCCTATGTATAAGGGCCAAAGTGATTTTTTTTCAACTTTGGGTTTTATGTGTTATAGGTACCTACTGATTACGGTTCCATAAGGAATTCGTTTCGGTGTCAAATCATAATTCAACCCCTTCGCCTCTTGATATTACTCTTTTGTACATAATCTGTAAAATTTAACTTTAACTTGTAATGTCTTCTCTACTAACCTGCGCAATGCAACTTTAACCTGTATCTCCAAAACTTCAACACGCCACAATTTCTATATTTATATAAATTTTGCGGTGCCCTTTACAAACATGCCCAATTGTAATATTTTAAAAATATTTTTCATACTCAGTTGGTAAAACTGGCCCATTTTTTTTACAAAAAACTTTATCCTGCCTTATCCTTATTTTTGGAATTACCCCAATAGATCTGATTTTAAGTTATGAGAGGGTCAAAATTGGCTCCAAATGGTTCGGGTAAAACTACACACGGTGCTGGTCTCCAGTTCTGTTAGCTTGAACTTGGCTTGACCGCTACCGCGTGTCTACATAGATGCACCTATACAAGAGCACAAATACGACTAATTTTACTTACGGTCATATTCGATCCCAACTTTGAACTTTTTGACCTCATACGCCTGTGGCACCGAGGTCACTGAACCTACAGCTAGCAACACTAAAAATAAATTAAACAACATATTATAGTATTAAACACCCTTTTACTTCAATCAACTCCAAGACAATACTGAAATTCCTACTAGATGACTGGATATACCAAGATAGGTTTATCATTTGTATTCTAAAGATGATACAGAATATTGTTTGTTATCGTGATGTCATAAGGGTGAAATTGTCGAAGTTGGTGATAAATTGAACCGCATATAATAATATGTTATCAAACGATTCGTTATCAAATACCAGGTGTCATGATATTTCCTACTCTCGTTTCAGATAGAGTGTCGTAATTTTATCGATATCCTTATCTTTTGCAACTGGAAATTTGAGATGAAACTATGTCACTGCCGAATGATTGTGACACATAGTAATTCATTTATTTCACATGCAGTTTTAGTTGATCGGTCAATCAAGAAAGTCTATCTTCAGAATATTTTTAATGTTTCGTACCTTAGTCGGCAAAAATGTGTCCCTTATGGTGCTCCCGCATTGGCTGTTATATGTTCTAGAACGTTACAAAACAACTTTGTTTTTTAATATTTTGTAACAAATTGTAACAATAATAAATTTATAAACAATAATAATATTATCTAACTTTTAAAATGTTATACAACAAATCGTAAATGTAATTGCTATACGGTGTTATATATATTATTATTACATTTTTATACTAATGTACAGAGAGCGGAATGTTAATGGCATTTTTTAACCTGTCATAGTGACTTGTATTTATAATATTAGTATGAATTCACTTTTGCATTGTTTGGAACTCCGCAACGCAACGCCTGACTGAATCATTCAATGAATTGATGGGTCACCCTTTGTTCTGTTCTGTGGCTGAATCGTCATTTGGGGCTTTAAAAGCTAAGGGTTTTACCACGTTTCTCAAATGTGTCTCAACTATGTAGAATTTCGTAATAAAACCGACGATTTCCTGACATGGATAACCACACTTGCCGTAAAGGGAGGGTGATTTATTACCCAATCGTGCCCGCCGGAGGGTCGATTATTTCACCGATTCTCATAATTCCGTGGCATTTTGCCTGACATTGACACTATTAAATTGCTCTGAGAATTCTTTTTTGTTCTCATACTATCCTTTTTAGGGTTCCGTACCCAAAGGGTGCCAACGGAGTATCTCTTGAGTCTTAATAGTTAGACACTTGAAATTTTCAGAGATTATGTATTATTGTGGTCGCTATAACAACAAGTAGACGCTTAAAATATTATAAGTTGCCTGGAAGAGATCGCTCTTAAGCGATAAGGCCGCCTTTTGCTTACCTTGTAATTTTTCTTTGTGTAGGTATCTGTTTTCTGTATCGCTTACTATTTCTGGTGTACAATAAAGAGTCTTTGTATTGTATTGTATTGTATTCACAGAATCTTTAGTTAAAAATCACTAAAATAAATAATTAAATTAAATAAAATAATTTTTTATTTTGCCCTTTTTGTCCTAATGTCTAATGTTGTAGTTATAGATCATTATCTCGGAACCCTTCGTGCGCGAGTACGACTCGCACTTGGCCGGTTTTATTACTACTCTTAATATCTTTGTCTTTTTGTGAAAGTGCCAAAAGAATATTATATCTCTTCATAGGTTTGTCCATAAGATCGTATCATACTAAATTCATCTCAGCCTATATACTTTCCACTGCAGGGCACATGTCTCCTCTCGCAATGAGAGAGCATGAGTCGTAGTTCTTACGTGTGTCGAAGGCAGGTAATTAGTTCTAATGAAAGCTCATGGTAAATTTCATATGTATTTTTGCACAAATTCAGAAAAACTGAAAGAAATCTACGAACCTCTGCCTGAGCGGCCCTAGGACACTAAGCTACCTGTTTTTTTTTTCATACTAAATGACTGCTTTTTTGATATTATAAGTGACAACTTTATTTCTTTAGTTCTACATTACTAAAATTGTACTTTCTCCTAAGGCAATTTTAATCTTTTAATTTCTGGCAAAAGTTTTAAAGTGAGGTTAGGTAGCATTTAAATTTTTAAGCAATAATCCTTGAAAAAAAGACATGCTTTGATATTCAGGTCGAATTATAAATGGAAATTAATTTTCCATTTGGGATAAATTAATTAACACGAATGATCCAACTTTCCCCCTTTGGATAACTTTTACTTATTCACCAGTGCCCTTAGTGTAAGTTTTCGGTTACAAAATACGAACGGAAACACGAACATCGCAAACGTTCCGCTAGAGGCGCTGTTCGTGTTTCCATATAAATTGAGATTTTAACGCGAACGCGATCGAGACGTATTTTCTAACCGAAAACTTACACTAAGGGCACTGTCCTCTGACTGTTGGCGGAAACTATGCATTTCATGGCAACCTTAAGGGTTAAGGGGTATTCACACATCAACCATGAACAACACGCCAAATGAGACCAATTGCGAAATGACCAATCGTGAAATGACCAACACGCTAAATGACCAACACGCCAAATGACCAACACTCCAAATGACCAATACGCTAAAATCCGAGTTTGTAAAGCTACTGTTACACATGCTAGCTACTAGCACGAAAGCATGCTACTATTGAGCAAATATATATTTCAGAAATATATATTTTCAAAAATAAGGGAAACAGTTTTGACTAAATGTTTTCGCGCGGGTGGCGCGCTGGAATTTTAATTTTAGCAGCGCTTGTTAGATGGCGTTACTCAACATGCCTTTTCAAAAATATTTAAAAATAAAAACTGGCGTCAACAGACGTTTCAGTCTTGCTTGATTGGTCATTTCGCGATTGGTCTCATTTGGCGTGTTGTTCATTTCTCGATTGGTCATTTCACGTATTGGGCATTTAGCGTGTTGGTCATTTCGCGATTGGTCATTTTGCGTATTGATGATTCTATTTTCATTGGTCATTATGCGTGTTGGTCAATGTGCATCTAAAGGTCTAAATGAGCCAATCGCAAGCAAGACAGAAATGTCAAACGGATCTCACGATACTAACGCCATCTAGCGATATTTTCCCTATCGAAAAACCCTCATTCAACTGTCAGATCTAAAGATTAACGCGTACGAAGCCGCGGGTAGAGTCTGTTTGTCCATCTATAACTAATTATGTAGGCACGTTTTAGGTTAAAATGGTATGAATACACGATTATGTAGACGAACGAAAATAATTAAAAGGTAATTAGAAAAGATACGATCGCATTTAATTAATTAAGTCTAGACGATAATCAGTCGATTCCACGTCTCATGGTCACTGCACGGGTCTCCTCACAACTATTGACGCGGAATTAGCTCCCTAAAACCCTAAGGTACGGGCTTTAAGACCAAAGTCCTCAACCAGTGTGTGTTGCCAGTGATGACATATGGATTCAAGCCGTGGTGCTTCACTCTTTACTCGTCTATAGGCTCGAAAAAAAAAACTAAAATAATTTCCTTGCTCACCCGCGACCTTACGATAGCTAAGCTTATGCAAAATATGCGTGTTCATGCAGTTCCTCCACCTCCACACTGTAAGAACACACACAAATCACACAAACCCATCTATCACCACCACCACACTACACTGACGCGTTTCGAACTCAAACAGAGCTCATCTTCAGAGTGACACCACATTTAATTAAATTTAATTAAATTTATTAATAATTCTTTCTTCTTTTTTTTATACGACTGGATGGCAAACGGGCAAGTGGTCTCCTGATGGTAAGAGATCACCACCGCCCATAAACATCTGCAACACCAGGGGTATTGCAGACGCGTTGCCAACCTAGAGGCCTAAGATGGGATACCTCACGTGCAGTAATTTCACCAATAATTAATTAATTAATTAATTTAATTTGTGGGTAGTTTTGTTTTGTTTCATAAAACGTATGTGGGTACTTGGGGACTTACAGTGACAAGTTAAAACGGTGGTTGTGGTTCGTTAGTCTAACAACTGGTAGCATGGTGTACGGTTGTGTCACTCTGAAGATGAGCTCTGTTTGAGTTCGAAACGCGTCAGTGTAGTGTGGTGGTGGTGATAGATGGGTTTGTGTGATTTGTGTGTGTTCTTACAGTGTGGAGGTGGAGGAACTGCATGAACACGCATATTTTGCATAAGCTTAGCTATCGTAAGGTCGCGGGTGAGCAAGGAAATTATTTTAGTTTATTGATATGGACCTCCGCAAAGTAACGCCTGATTCAATAAATTATAGGCTCGAAGTTGCTCAGAGATAGTTTATGGGCCCGAGAGTGACACAGGCTACTTTTTATCCCGGAAAAATGCATAGTTCCCGAGGGAACAGCGCGCGATAACCGAATACCAAAGCTAGCAGTGGCGTAGCTACCAAGGGGCTAGGCGGGGCAGTGCCCCGGGGCCCTCAAGCTCAGGGGGCCCTCGAAATTCTGCTTTATAGCTGATGATAAAGTTGCTTAGCATTTTTAAAGTATTTGTATATATAATGATTTTACTTCAAAAAACCTTACCAGTTTTGATAGCAGTGGGCCCCATTTTTTTATTTGCCCCAGGGCCCTAGGTTACCTAGCTACGCCACTGAAAGCTAGTGTTTAATAATGCTTCCATGTTATCATAACTGTTTAAAACTACAAACTTACACATCAAAGCTAGTACTTGCTCGTATTACTAATCCTACGATCCTACTAATATTATAAATGTGAAAGTTTGTAAGTCTGTTTGTTGGTTTGTTTGTTTGTTACTTCATCAGGTCTAAACCACTGAACCGATTAAGATGAAATTCGTTACACAGATAGTTTCAATCCCGGAGAAGGACATAGGATAGTTTTTATCCCGGAAAATTGCATAGAATTTTGCGCGGACGGAGTCGCGGGTAACGTCTAGTACAGTATACAATTGAAAAATATTTTAACTCGAAAAAAAAATGTATGGAAGTGGAGTCACCACAGTCTTCATCTCCATACATTTTTTTTTTTATTAAATTCTTTGCCACTCGTCTCATTTTTGTAATTAGCCTTAATGTGGGTTAAATTATCGTACACGATTTTCTTAACACCAGTCTTTGAAAAACAAGGGATTACATACTGAGCGATGGACTGGACAGATGCCATAAATTAGCAACAAAGCTTACATCTTTCTGCCATAGAACCTTTTCATGCTATTCGGTTAACCCTAACAATTCACCTCTAACTTCAGTCGGCCACAAGTGCACCGTTTCAAAAGGCTTTCACTGCGCACTGAAATGACCGTTTCAGAGCCTGGATACGCAGTGACTGCAGTGGACCTCGAGGGGGGCACTCATCTCATTCAGTACCATCCCGGCGTTCCCGGACGACGGACGTGTCGGCCGTCGCGAAAGACGCGAAAAACATCGCTGGATGTGTTTTTTTTTAAGGCTGTGAAGTGTTGTGATTGTAATGTTTGTTTATGTGTGATGCGCCATGGATGGCGAGAATCGGATCATTTTGAACGTTGGAGGCATCAGGTGGGTTAAGTGGTAGACTCGTAACACAAGGGTTAGGGGTTAGACCGTTTGAAGCCGGTTCGAGTTTGAGCTATATAAATAGCTTTACATAACCAAACCGACTTGGAAAACTGAAAATACAAACTGAAATATAGATGCACAGAAAAAACAGAAAAATAAGACCATCACTGGGAATCGAACCCAGGTCCTCAGTAATCCGTACCGCGTGCTATACCGCTACACCACTGATGGTCAACGGTACCGACACGAATTTCCCTATGCACCTCATATCTCAGCTTGTGTTTCTTACTTAGTCACTTAAGCAATTTAATTCTATTTTTCAATTTCGGTTTTACGGGATGACCGTAAAAGTAAAAATTTGGAATTGAAATAAAAAATACAAAAAGATTCCAAAAAACCAATCTCGACTTGGAAAAACTTGAAAGCCTGTGTTATTGTCATTTGAAAGTGCCAAAAACGGCTGAACAATACAATACAATGAAAATATTCTCTAGTCTATTGCATGCACACCACAAGCCAGTACAACATTTTTATTAAGACACAAAGTGTAGGGTAAACAATTAGCGGTCTTACCGCTTAAAAACGGTCTCTTCCAGACAACCATATGGGTACAGGAACTTATTTTTATCAAACATAGCTAAAAATCATCGCAAGGAAATTCGCTTTCACGTAAAAAATCGCATCTAAAGTAAGTATTAAGTAGAAGTAGTATTTAGTTTTAAGTATTCTTAATTAAGTAGCTAGTATTGAATTGTTCTTAATGTATAATTACTTTTTGACATAATAATAAGGCTTTGTAAATAACATTCTATGGATAATAATCTGAAATAAATTTCATTATTATTATTAGTCCATCTGCTTGAGAGCTACGATGCCACAGGCATACAGACAGACAGGCTTCAAACTTATACCACCCCTCTTTTGCGTGGGGGGTTATAAAAGATAACGTGTGGAGCAATTTCACGAGCTTTTCAACGTACAATAAGGAAAATTTCTTGGTGTTCGCCTGCTAATGCCCAATAGATGTCACGCTGTTGTGACATTTATTGCTACATAAAAAAAAGAAAATAGGTATTTGAAGTGGAGTTTGCGAACTGTGAGATATAATACAGATCGTAAGTTAAATTGCTACATAAATTAAAGATAAGAACTTCAGAACAGCTGGTCGCATGCTTTTTAGGGTTCCGTACGCAAAGGGTAAAAACAGGACTCTATTACCAAGACTCCGTTGTCCGTCCGTCCGTCTGTCACCAGGCTGTATCTCAAGAACCGTGATAGCTAGACAGTTGAAATTTTCACAGATTATGTATTTCTATTGCCGCTATAACAACAAATACTAAAAACAGAGTAAAATAAATATTTGAGGAGGCCCCCATACAACAAACGTGTTTTTTTGTTAATGTCTAATGTTGTATACCTAGATAATGATACGGAACCCTTCGTGCGCGAGTACGACTCGCACTTGGCCGGTTTTTTTAAATTGCAAGGTTTGTTTGGGCCAAATTTTGCTTGTCGAATTTCGACCAATTCTAGTGATTTGAATTGCCTTCTAATACAATACAATGCAAATGTTCTTTATTGCATACCACAAATCAGTACAAAAATTTCATGTCCATGTTATAAATTCAAGGCAGACAATAGGCGGGTAAGTGAGAAACGAATTCTTCGCAGATGACGTCGCGGCCAACAGCTAGGTAGTGCATAATACGGTATTTGACTATTTTGTATATGTTTTTTTTATAAATTAAAACTACACAATGCCTGTTATCGAATAGAGAAACAATTATTAAGCTACCTTTACAAATAACAAAGTTATAAAGGTTTGAAATTCAAGATTAGACAGAGAAAGACATACTGACATGTGACGTCACACGCCAGTAGCGCCATACTTGCTGCATAGAGAAAAGCGTTTGAGAAAGGGACAGGTATATAGGTTTTTCAAAAAATCACTATAAATCCAATTTTCAACCGATTTAAGTTTTCTATTCGCTAAACACTATCTGTATATCTATATTTTCATAATAATATTAAGATATGGCAAATTCAGGAGTTGTCAAATACCGTATTATTCTTTACTTCTTAGTTTTTCTTAGTTGTCTTTTTTGGCGGCGTTTTTTGTCGTCGTTTTTTTTCGGTCGTTTTTTTTTTGCTGGCGTTTTATTGTGCTGGGGGTTTTTTAAATTTTAAATTTATTAAAAAAGGTGACAGGCATGTTTTTTCCGTGGACCCTTCATTAACCGACTTCAAAAAAGAAGGAGGTTCTATGTTCCAACGTTTGTATTTTTCAGTTTAAGTATTGGAACATTGAACAAACTGCATCACATTGTACGTACATCTACACATTGTCTGAATATACGAGTTTAACGAATCCATCTACAAAGTAAATTTCACAGCGGTTGGTTGAGGCACTGAGGTGTACAAGAGTATAAACATAAACGAATAATGACGCGTATGTAAATACAGTCGACAAAATTTAATCACGAACCAGGGTACCCTTGTGCACTAATGTCAAGTTGACATCCCGTTAATTTTCCAAAGAAATCATAGCGAATGAACTAAAAGAATTTCCTTGCTCACCCGCGACCTTACGATAGCTAAGCTTATGCAAAATATGCGTGTTCATGCAGTTCCTCCACCTCCACACTGTAGGAACACACACAAATCACACAAACCCATCATGGGTATCATCATCAGTACCAGTACCAGATGTTAGTCTAACATCTAGTAGCATGGTGTATGGTTGTGTTGCTCTGAAGATGAGGTCTGGTAGTGTGGTGGTGGTGATAGCTGGGTTTGTGTGATTGATGTGTGTTCTTACAGTGTAGTGGTGGAGGACGCATATTTTGCATAAACTTAACTATCATAAGGTCGCGGGTGAGCAAGGAAACTCTTTTAGTTCATTGATATGGACCTCCGCAAAGTAACGCCTGATTCAATAAATTAATCATAGCGAAATTGCTTATGAAAATTTGAACCCTGGTGGGCATTTCTATCTACCGTTGTATCCTGAGTTTATCTCTCCGATTTCAACAAAATTTGGAAGGTAGACTCAGTCCATGATTCCGAGCTGGAAAAACAGGGTCTCCAGATGTATTGGTATAAGATTGAGACCTGATGACCGGGTTGCCAAGTGGTTAGAGAAACTTACTACGAAGGTTCGATTCCCCGCGGAGGTAAGTAGATATTTGTATGAATAATACGAATGTTTGTTCTCGGGTCTTGGATGTTTAATATGTATTTAAGTATGTATTTATCTATATAAGTATGTTTATCCACAGGTCTTTTCGGACTTCATCCAACCAGCGATACCTAGGCCTTTCGATTGGCCGTCTTCCAATCGGTTGTCCTAGATAAGCGTCTCTTGGCCGCACGATCCTCTTTCATTCTCTCCACGTGGCCAAGCCAACGAAGCCGCGCAGACTTGCTCTCGCCTATAATGTTGGGCTCGCCCACCAGGTCTTCCATATCCACATTTCTCCTGACACGCCAGGCTCCATCCACTCTAATTCTACTATTCCATATTAATTCAAATTCATCAGACAGCATTAGAACGTCCATTGTTAGACATAGGCCTCCCCCATAGATCTCCGTTGCTTCGGTAGGAAGCAGCCGGCATCCTCCGTGAACCCGTAGCTTCTACCAGGTCATCCGTCCATCTCGTTAGTGTTGGTGAACTGTTTATTGATTAGGATGACGGTACCAATCATAAACATGTCTACTTAAGTAGAATTAGTCGTTAAAATAGTTGACGTATACGTATAAAACTTGTAGTATATTATTGTCCTGTTAAACCTCGCTATCCTGGCTATAAACTACTATTTATCTACGGAATAAGCTTCAAGTAAGTTTTAACGTGTCCCTCCCGGTCCCAATTAACGATCCGTTTTATTTATGATCCATAAAACGTACGTTTCACTACCTACGCAATAATTAAATAGCGCGAGATAAAAATATAACCCCCACATATTTATTTATCTGTCAATGATTATAGGTCTGCTGACTCCAAATTAGGTCCCTTTAGTCCCCCTCTACGATACCTACAAGAAGAAATAGGTTCGGTTCTATTCTAAAATCGGTCATGGCAAGGAATCTCCTACTAGATGGAATCAAAAAAAAAGATGGAGCGACGACCTGGTTAAGATCGCGGGATCGCGTTGGATGCGGAGAGCACAAGATCGATCTGAGTGGAGAGCCTTGGGGGAGGCCTATGTCCAGCACATGTCCAGTAGTGTAGGGGTATGGCACGCAGCACGGAATGCTGAGGACCTGGGTTCGATTCACATCGCTGGTCTCTTTTTCTGGTTTTTATGTGCATCCATGTCTCAGTTTGTATTTTCGATATGATTTTACGGGATGACCGTAAAGGTAACAAATGAACTAAAAGAATTTCTCGCCAATAACAATACATATAAATAAATAAAAATACGATTGCTTGCACAGTTTCTTCAATCTAGAAAGTCTAGTCGGTCTCCCTTTATCGTTCGTTATTCATTCATTCCATGATTCAAAATCGATAGAGCTCCGCTTTGTGGAGCTCCTATTCCACGTGCGAAGCGCCTTGACACAACTCTAACTTAACCCAACTTATGTTTTTCTAGTTACACGAACAGGTTAGGACAAATTTTTAGACCACTAGCTACTTAGATCAGTTGCTTCTTAGACCACTTGCTACTTAGACCAACTGCTTTTTAGACCAAGTGATACTACGCCGGTTTGTCTCCATGCAGTCTCCTGTTGTTTGTTGTCCGCAAATTATTCATCTCTACATGACTCAATCGCTCGACGCTCGTTTGCAGTTCTTTTGTCTCCCTTTCTCCCGAACAAGACGTAGGAAGACAAATCTAATTACTTGAAGCATGAATCACGTATTTTACGCCCGCACACCAGACGGGCAGGAAATGCACTATTTCACACATTTGCAATTTCCTTTGGCGAAATCGCGATATAAATCTTTAAACGCAACATATTCTTCTAAACCTTATTTGGTGCTTTACACAGTCTGAATTCCTCTGAGCTACTTTAAATTTATTACGTATGTTAAGTCGAGTTTTGCGGATTTTGGCGAGAAATTCCGCACGAAGAAAATTTGTAATTTAAGTGCCTTGTTTACTGTTTATGAAAATTGTATTGCTCTGGAGATGCAATCTGGAAAAAACAAGACTAAATAACGAATGCTTTAAATTTTTAAGACGCGTCTCTCTGTTTTTATTAGCAGTTCTCGCTTCATTTCAAGTTTTAATGCATTTTGTTTCGCATTATCAGGTCACGAAGTAAATTTTGTGGTCTCGTTAAATTCCCTTGAGACCTCAGTGTTGAAATAAAGAGAGAAAGTTTAAGTTAAATATAGTTATGGAGGGATTTTTTTGACATTTCAACAATTTCACATTATATCAACAAATTTTATTAGGTATTAGACGTGGGGATACGAGTAAATTCCGTCACGTAACGTAACGTCACGGTGACAAAGTCACAGTGACTCGCCGTCAAAAGGTGTCACTGTGACTTTTCACAAAATAACACCGTTACAAAATCGGCTCTAATCGGGCTCAGTCGGAGTGTTCGGAAGAGGCGAAATAGCACCGCTACAATATCATATGGTGATATGAGTAACACGCGTGACATAGTCACGTTGAAATATCAATGTGACAAAAAAAGCGTTCATTACAGGACCGTGACGTGTCACAAATATCATACGTGAGTAACAGGTGTGACAAAGTCACGATGACTTTTCACTGTGACTTTTTTGGAACGGGATCGTCAGTCACTGATATCAAAATGTAACGCTTTTCGCCATGTCTATTAGGTATTATGTCAAGTCTCTGAAAGGCAAAATTACGGTAAATATGTACTTGTACTGTTTCTCTTTTTCCTGTAGGATCCTGTAGGAGAATTTTGCTTTACTAGGTTTTAACTAATATACTTTTCAAAAATCGAAGATTAATTCCCATGGGCTGCAAGTTATTTTTTATGAAGAAATTTAATGCATATTTTTCAAAACTGATAGCAAACGATCATCATTAGTGTAGAAGATAGAATGCAATTCTCAATTCTTGTGAAAAATATTGATAGTCATATCATCCCAGCTTCTAGAAATTTGGTATCGAAAAACACAATATTTTTCACAACCCATTTCATTACCCATTTGATTTATACTATAGCTATTCAAATTCTTGAAACACCTACACTATAGTGCATTACATCCCAAGGGATTCAAATAAATCGCACATCACAACCGCGCAGTTAAATTCGGCGCGAAGCGCTTTATTACTCTAGGAGGCTCTAAATGACATTTGGGTGTTAAAGAGTAATAAAAAAAAGCGGGAACTCGGTCAACGACTTTCATGGTCGTTAAGAGGTTCCAGAGAATATTTTTAACCCCCACAAGGGGGGAGGGTTATGTGTTTTTTAAACGAAAATTTGCCTGTCTACTGAAGAGTTCTGTTGTTGGCAATATTGCTCGAAATGAGAAAATTGTCGTTTAGTTAGTAATAGCTTTAGCCCGCAACTATATAATTATGTTGCGTGAGAATTTCTGCTCACCCGGAATGAAAAGTAGTCCTGTTAATTTAATATTGTGTATCTCTCTGGGCGCTAACGATGGGCCTCATGAGGAAGCTCAAAGTCACTCAAAGGGCTATGGAGAGAGCTATGCTCGGGGTTTCTCTGCGGGATAGAATCAGAAATGATGATATCCGCAGTAGAACTAAGGTTACCGACATAGCTCGAAGAATTGCAAAACTGAAGTGGCAATGGGCGGGGCACATTGCTCGCAGGACTGATGGCCGATGGGGTCAAAAGGTTCTTGAATGCGTCCGCGGACCGGGAGACGAGCTGTCGGTAGATCGCTCCATCTTGTTGGAGAACAAGATGGAGCGACGACCTGGTTAAGATCGCGGGATCGCGGTGGATGCGAAAAACACAAGACCGGTCTGAGTGGAGAGCCTTGGGGGAGGCCTATGTCCAGCTGTCCAGCAGTGGACGTCTTTCGGCTGACATGATGATGATGATGATCTCTTGAAAATTTTAAAACTTAATTATGGCAAATATGCGTTAGGTACGGGGCAATGAATGTCTGTGCTTTGAGACAGTTATGTCTTTCGGAAACCTTTGTCCTCCCTTTTTTCCGAACAACACTGTGGCATGCTCGATATTTTTATAGTACGGTTTTATGGTATTAAATATGATTTAAATGTAAATTTTGTTTTCACGCCCTTAGTGTCACGCGTGATTTTGTCAAAATGAGACATTAATGACATTGTAATAAGAACCACGGCACGCGTCATCGTGAATGATTCTATCTATAACTACTATACATCTGGCAGGACCTTTGTGTACAGTGGCGCCAACTGGTGAGCGCGAAAACGGTAGCCCTCATTGACCTGTCACTCACAGTATTACTCATTGCTGAATTAGGAAAATTGGTAGGTACCTGAATCTGTGTTAAAAATAAAGTTGTGTTAAATACTTGTGATGTATACATATCATTTAATAATATTGTAAACCTGTTTTAAAATATATATATATATACCTCGTTGAGTTTCTTGCCGGATTCTTCTCAGCAGAGGTTTTTCCGAACCGGTGGTAGATTTTTTTTGACATTCATAAGTGCTTGTTATAGCCTAAATTGAATAAAGATATTTTGACTTGACTTGACTTGAATCGATTAAAACTCATCATTCATCATGTATAATTAATTCACTTTGCACTCCTTATTGCAAAAACTGGTATACGAGTATCATCCTGAGTCCTGACATTTTTAACAAACTTAGCGTTTAAGACCTAGACGTTGGTGACCTGCTTTGTTATTTTGAACATTATTTCAAAATTCTTAGAATTCTTTATTCAATGAACAATTTGTACTTTATAAAGTACATTCGGTCGTTATTCTTAAATAATATAAATTTATATTAATAAATAAATATCACGGGACACTTGACATCAACTGACCTAGTCCCAAACTAAGCAAAGCTTGTGTTATGGGTACCTTCTAGCCAACGGATAAACATACTTAAATAAATAGATACATACTTAAATACATATAACACACCCAAGACTCGAGAACAAACATTCGTATTTTTCATACAAATATCTGCCCCGACCGGGAATCGAACCCGGGACCTCGAGCTCCGTGGTCAGGTTCTCTAACCACTGGGCTATCCGGTCGTTCAAATACGCGAGGAATTAGGAGGATATACTGTAAATTTTGACATGGCTATGGTTACAAATTCGCAGAAACTTGCAGTGGACAAGCCCGTCTCACACTTGGCAGGTTTTAACTTACAATTTTAACGTTTTAGTACCTTTGTTTTTTTAGCAAACGAGTGCGCCGACTGGCGGTAATTTTAAATATTCCGCCCTTTCGCAAAGGTTCCCAAGGATTATGGCTAATTGAAATTAATTGTTAGAACCCTTCAACCGCTATTTATAAGGCTTATAATAATTTAAGTAGATAATTAGATTTTGCGTTAGGTAATTAATTTCTTGGTTATTTCTTTACAAATTAAAACTTGACAATAGTTTTAATTTATAAAGTAAATAGAAAATATTGATTTCAAAGTTCAATATCTCATACAGCTGAAGCGATTTTAATTAAACATAGCTAAGCACCACCGTAAGGAAATTTCTGGATGAACTAAAAAAAATATATAAAACAAATGTAGTTGTAGTACATTGTTCGACACTTTTTATATTAATTTTCTACTATAACTAAGAACTAACATAGCATGTAAGCTAATTTTTGACACTAATTAACAACTAACAACATATGGAACCTGTTTTCCGAATTAAATGATTTATTTTTATTTTTATTTTATTTATTGTTGTAGAGGCTGGAAAGTAAGCAATAGATGAACGACTTCGACAATACGAGTTCATCTATTGCAGTTTTGGCCGATTGAACTCTAGTTCTGCACATGAAGGTCGTTATTATTCAGCACCAACTCATTGTTCATTGAAGGTGTGACGAAGCTAGTGTGCCAACGAGGGTTTAGTACATTGTGTCTTAAGGGCGGTAAATAAGGAATTACGAACGAGAGTCTATTAGAAGCCCGAAGCTGCGCCAGCTCCCTGCCGCCCTCCCCCCTCCGCACGGAGCAGCAGCACACCATGCAGTAACAAACTCATTTACCGACTTTGGGATTCATGACATGAAAATTAGTACGGGCAATGACTCATTTACCGACCACGGGTTTCATGACAAGCACATTAAGGTAGCCTGCATGTTACGACACTGTTTACGAGCAAGTGTGATGAAAAATATAATGTTTGGTTACAGATACGAGACGTACAAAGCGACGCTGAAGAAGATCCCGGCGACGCGGCTGTCGCGGCTGACGGAGGCGCTCGCCAACTACGACCCAGTGCTCAACGAGTACTTCTTCGACCGCCACCCCGGCGTCTTCGCGCAGGTGCTCAACTACTACAGGCAAGTCGTTGAACACCCAATTCAATGATCAGATGATACTTTGCAGGACCTCATCATCATCATCAATTGAACTAAAAGAATTTCTTTGCTCCGTGACCTTTATGATGGTTTATGCAAAATATGCGTGTTCATGCAGTTTATTCACCTCCACACTGTAAGAACACACACAAATCACACAAAACCACCTATCACCGTCACCACACCACACTGACGCGTTTTGAACTCAACCAGAGCTCATCTTCAGAGCAATACAACCGTACACCATGCTACCAGATATTAAGACCACCACTAGTACCAGTACCAGTTGTTAGTCTAACATCTGGTAGCATGGTGTACGGTTGTGTTGCTCTGAAGATGAGCTCTGGTAGTGTGGTGGTGGTGATAGCTGGGTTTGTGTGATTTATGTGTGTTCTTACAGTGTAGTGGTGGAGGAACTGCATGAATACGCATATTTTGTATAAACTTAACTATCATAAGGTCGCGGGTGAGCAAAGATATTCTTTTAGTTCATTGATATGGACCTCCGCAAAGTAACGCCTGGTTGACATTTTAGGCCTCCCTCATGGACCTCCAGTTGCTTCGAATGGAAGCGGCTTGCATCCACCTTGAACCCGTCTCGGTGGTAGACGTCCTATGCTGCGCTTGCCGATCCACGGTCTCCCGAACTTTTCAGTTGCAACGGCCATCCGTTCTTCGTGCTGCTACTCATTGCCACTTCAATGAGCTAATTAGCTTGGCTACGACGGCTATGTCCTGCATAGCCGTAGTGTCCAGAATATAAAAATTGAAACTTTGTCAAAGTCAAAATATCTTTATTTAATTTAGGCTATAACATGCACTTATGAATGTCAAAAAAATCTACCACCAGTTCGGAAAAACCTCTGTTGAGAAGAATCCGGCAAGAAACTCATCGAGGTGTAGGTATTTTTGTTTTTAATTCTTGCTCCGCAACGACATCGTCCTGCATTGGTACCTACTGGTTTTGGCAATTAAAGTTCTATCTGTAAGACCACTTGTATATATGTCCGTTGTTTTTTCACCGCACATTACTTTAACTTGCATATTATTCAAGCTCGTATGTCGTTAACTTTATGTATGTAGTTCTTCGGTGAATTTCCGTATTCCGGATAGCATAGCTCTATTTAGCTAGCTGGATTAGCTTTTTTCTACGTATTTGGGCGTTTTCAAAAAAAGTGTACCCTCTCTTTTTTTTTGAAATTTTGGAATAAATTGGTTTTTCCTACTCAGAATCAAGAGCACAATCGATTCCGATCGTTTAAAAAAATGTCCCCATTTTTTCATACAAAATTTTATGAGTCGGTTTTGTGTGTATTGTGGTTTTGTCACGCCCATACTGAGTGTACTTAAGTATGAAAAAAATGTCGCAAAACTGATTTTTTTTTGTGGTCATTTTTTTAAACTATCGGAATCGATTGTGCTCTTGATTCTGAGTAGGAAAAACCAATTTTTTTCTAAAATAAAAAAAGGAAAGGGTACACTTTTTTTGAAAACGCCCATTTTTCGTAAATTAAGAACTGTGAAAAGAAACCTTAGTTCAGTTTATGTCTTTCAAACTAATAATCTCGGAGGAAAGTTGCAATTTTTTTCTCTATACGTCATTAGCGAGCTTACTCACGCTCCGAGTAACTCTTGGAGTTGAATTACTGCCTCAGATATTGCTGACATGGAGAAGGAAAATTACGGAGCTTCCTTACTTTAAAAGGTTTTTTTATCCCTTGGAGTGGCACGCGACCGGGTCCCGGCATTCCGTTGTTTGGCAACCGACCGGCTCCCGGCAATCTGTCAAACACCCTTGAGTGGCAAGCGACCGGCTCCCGGACGTTTGATTCTGGCGTATTTTAAATCTAAATAATAACTGATAGACCTATTTTCGGCTTGCTCATTCTGGTAAAATGCGTTCGTAAATAGACAAGGATGCCATTCATTAACGGCCGCACCAACACTATGGAAGAGATTTCGTTCTATCGTTTACTCAAGTTTCACTGTGTTCGCTGCCGTGCGCTAGTATTTTTGAAAACCTCGTATTATATGATTATTTGCTATTGAAAGACTATAAAAGGGCTTTGTTTCGTAAATAAATTAATATTTTACGAAATAAATCAGTGTTTTCTTAAAAGTAATATTTTTATTTTGTAATAAATTTTAAATATGGTGCCCCCACTCCAAACGTTATTCAATTCAAATTCAAATTCAAAAATATTTATTTCGGAATATTGTACATTTTGGCACACATCATTCGTAGGTGTTATAGTATATTAAAAATAATAAATAAATAATAAATATCACGGGACAATTCACACCAATGGACCTAGTTCCAAAGTAAGCTTAGCAAAGCTTGCGTTATGGGTACTAAGGAACAGATAAATATAATTATATAGATTGATACATACTTATATACATATTAAACACCCAAGACCCGAGAACAAACATTCGTATTCGATCCTCTGGGTTGTGGCGTAAAATCAGTGTTTGGCTCCCCCGTGCAATGTTGACCACTGAGCCATGGCCCTTTTGCACTGCAGCGCACACAAGCAATATGACATTTGTATCTAATCTTGATTGCGTGTGTTTGGAGTACCAAATAAACGTTTTTATCTATCTATCTATCGTATTTTTCATACAAATATCTGCCCCGCTCAAGCTTCGTAGTCAGGTTCTCTAACCACTAGGCCATCTGGTCGTCTGAAATTGATTGATTGATTGATTGATATTGAAAATAAAACAACATACCTAACAAAACTAACAATCAAATTATACACGCAAATGGTTAAAAAATACAATGTATACCTACATTACACTATATTTATTGATAGCATGCTTTATGTCATTTTTTTTTAATTCTGTGAAATCTCTGTCTATGGAAGAAGGGAACACCTAAGGAAAGAGGTGAGATCGTTTGCCTCCCTCTCATAAAATAATAATAAAAAAGTAAATTTATTACATTTTCACAAAACAATTTGTTTTTTCTTTCTTTATTTAATTCCCATGAGAATTCCCAAAACTTACATGTGTATTTCATGACATTAACCCCTGTTTGACCATCCATGGATTAAATTTAATAGACAGATAAATTTGATGCCGTCTCTGTTTGTTTTAATCGAATACACGGAGACGGCATCACATTTATCCGTCAAATAAAACTAATCAGTGGGTGGTGAAAAAGCCCCAAATGTAGTGGTTGAGATTTCAAAATTTTATCGTGATCGCGATCCAGTAAGAATATCGAGACAAAGAGTAGCCCATGTGTCACGAGTATTACAGATATCCAGCTACCTACATACAAAACACAAACACACACACACACACACACGCGCATGCACTACTCACAAACCTAAGCCTAATTAATCCTATTAATAATATTAATAGGATTAACATATTTCCTTGTGACAATACTCCATGGCCAGAAATATTTTTACGCAATCGCAAATCCCCATCGTAAATCATTGTCAGTATAACATCGCTTTTTAAGGGACGCGAGAGCAAAAAAGAGACGTTTAACGGTGATGGCGCGAAGTGAAAAATAGCCAGAGCCATCTCGTGGCAATTGTGGAAACTACGTGACACATTGAGCTAATTAGATTTAGCGTTATCAGTTTTGATTGACTTTGGCGTTGCAAAGTAACGCGAGGTCCTTTATCAATGAACAATTAATTTGCTCACCTTACGTCTTATGTCGACTTACGTCTTCATCACACAAATCTAACTATCGTCACCACACTACCCTGACGCGTTTCGAACTCACTTAGAGTTCATCATCAGAGCAACACGGGTCAGCAAAGTAATTGTTTACAGTTCATCGCTTAATATACCTTGCTTCTCCGCTACCACAAGTACATGACAGCTACGTTTGTATCTTGTATCTATATAGCGACACGTGTATCATATTAAAAAAAATCATGGTTCACTAAAATCGGTTTAGTTTTGACAATTAACTCGTAAAGGGTTAAAATTTTCTATAATGTTGATGACATATAATAGTATCGATCTCTTTGAAAGTGCACGGACCCTCTATATAGTAATATGTATATGTGTCGCACATGCGTGACTGTCGTTTATGTATTGAAGTTTTTTAACAGTTTTCTGCTGAATATGCTAAATTAGTGCCAAAACAAATGTTGTAACAAACTGAAGCGTTTCAAGTAACACAATCGACGCCAGTAGGTAAAATATTTACGTTACAATTATGTTAAGATTTTATTTATTTATTTATGTATTTGGGCACAAACGGTACAATAAAACTTACATTATAAACAATGGCATCTAACATTGACCAACAAAGTTGCCACAGGTTATTATTTCCCAATAATAAATTATAAGACGGGTATAAAAATAACAAACACACAAAGAAAAGAAAAAGGCTACGACTTGCAAAAGAGAGAACGTACATATAACCCATTGTCGAAAAAAAGGTATTTTGTGAGAATCGTGTTGGGTTTTCATCAGTTGAAGTTTGCTTTTGATAATTTATTTTACCATTTCACTAAATCATGTGAGAGATTATATCAAACTTGATTGTAGAGTAAAATGTTGCATCTAATACGTCATTTTCAACGAACCAGTTCAGAGATTTTATCAAGTCACTTAACATGTCACTAAACAAATTTGGAGAAATGAAAAAGAGTTGCCTTTTTTGACTGATTTCGTCATTTTATTAAACATATTCAGGGATTTGATCAAATAACGTTACGCTTAATTAACGGTTACCTCTTTGGTAACCCTAACCTTGATCAGAAACATCCGCTAGGCCGCAAATAAGCGAACTATTTACGTTCAATAATAAAATAGAAGGAAATATATTGACGCAAACAAAACATAAAAACTCGGCTGAAATAAACATAAAGGCCGGTTACATTCGTTTTATTTGTGGCTTCAGTATACTGTTATTTGCATTGGTATCAGTGGTGCCATCTAGTAGTTTGCGTGAGTTAAAATACGAGTAAGGTCCCAATAGATTTTAAACTTTGAATGAAAAGGTGTACCAGTGAAAAAATCGGTCAAATGCGAGTCGGACTCGTACATGAAGGGTTCGGCGAACAGTTCCGTAAAAGTTTTTCTTAAAATTCTTCTGATGTAAGTTTTTTTGCTGACTGTACTTCATGCCTCTGGTTACCAAAGTACTCGTCAAGACAAAACAAACGAGTCCAAACTCGATGCGGACATGTCGTTATTACAGAGTTCCAATGGTCACCCTCTAACTTCATCATCATGAAATCCATGTCTTAACTAAATTTTTTAAACTGGTCACGATTTCGAATGGGTCCCGACTGTTGAAGTTTAAAAAAAATAGTTAACAGAGTTTTAGACTATTAGATTTGTTTTTCATTTTAAGTTTTTTTTTAAGTCATTCAGGTTTTTTTCATTTATTTTAGTCGAAAATAAATCAGTCTGGTAGACTTTTATGACCTGTATGCTCTTGATGTAGTCAATGAGAATGCAAATTTTACCACAGTGTTTTGGGAAAAATAAAAATTCAGAACTCAAATTTTATGACGTTTTCTCTCCATTGGTAATTTGGCCACGTAAATTTGCCACCAAGCAGTGGCGTGACGCCGTAACAACTCAATTCACAATGGGCCTAATTTGTTTCTTTACGTAACAACACGGCAAAGGTATACCTAATGTAACGTTAAAGCGGGGGTAAAACTACGTCTAACCTACGCTGCACTCTTCGGGCTGCCTAGCGAAAATATTGACCCTTTATGCTCATCCTTCATTGAGAACAGAGCAGACTCCACACTCAGTTTAACGTACAACGATCAACTTCATAGAGATGCCTTGGAAGTACTTCTTTGCAACCAATCGATGTACTGAACTGAATCAGAGCGACTGAGCTCGCAGTAAAAAGGCAATATAACTGCCTACACCATGGAAACGAGAGAGTCCAAGTAAAACTTTTCTCGACTCATTTTAAAACAGTATATTCGAGATTTATCCCACTTATCACTCTGGTTCTGCGTGATAAATGGGCCAGGGTGGCCATGGCGCCAGAAAATGGAGGATTAATAATTCAATGAGACATTATCGTGGCGTTAAATTAAAAGAGTGTCGGATTAAATTTAAAATTCGATTAATGTTCCTAATTTGTATTGGGTGTACATGGGAACAGAGAGGAGACCGTCTTATGGTCATAATTATTTTTAAGTTTATGCAACCCGTTATTCAAACATTCATTTACACGTCTGCGAGGTAGGTATAATAAATTATCTACTATAAATTACTTAATATCTTTCAAGGTTCTACACCTAGAAACGAAAAAAACGGAACCCTTATATAATCACTCGCGTATGTTTCTGTCTGTTTGTCTGCCTGTCTGTCTATCTACGCCTATCACAGTAAATTTATCCCGAAATTACTGAACGTATTGAGTTGAAAATTGGTAAATTTTTATGTAAGTTGTGAGAATTGTAACTGCATTATGTTTTATCTGCTGTCAAACTTTTTACTGTACATAAAACACACATGAAGTTAACAGATAACATACAAAGATGAACTTATAGGGATCTCTTCCAGTTAACCTTTGAACGAGTGTCAGGACAAAGTTATTTATTCAAATTCAAATCCAAAATTCATTTATGTTGTCAACATAGGTAAATACAATTAGGTGATAAATAAACAAAAAAAAAAACATTTATAACGTGCCTGTCGTCGTACGAAATTCTCAAATTATTTATTCGCTATATTTTTATTTAGTTCTTAGTTATTTCGGAATTTGGACCATTTTTCATCTGTCCCAGGTTTCCCACAATGTACAAACACCCTAAACATTTGGCGCAAAATCAGCGTAACGCGTCGTTAAAAGTGATTGATCGCGTTTCATTTTTCGTGTTCTGTTCGCGTTATTTGTATGCCAGTGAACGCTAACTGTTGAATAAATCTTATGCTCTTTTATAATATTACTAGCCTCGAACCACGGCTTTGCACGCCAACCTTTGAGAAGTAATTATATAAAATTTTTGGAATTTCGCATAAATTAACAGTTCAAATTGAATTTCATAAATGTTGCATAAAAAAACCCGCGTCAAATTACATGATAAGGTACCTTTGGGATTTTATCCCGATCTTGTGGGAATTTTGGGATATCCTAATCTTGTGCCCGTCACTACAGCGGAATTGCCCCGCTGTATGGCCTACGACAGGGTTTCTTAAAGTGGGGTCTTTGGTGGGGTCTTAGGCGTCCGTAGCATGTGTGTCAGGGGTCCCAGAGTAGGTCAGTCCACAGATGAGAGTACGCATAAAGGGTCAGTCTGTAAACCTATTTACTAGGAAATTTCCAGAATTTTTTTTCGACAGGGGTCCGTGGTATTGTTTAAATTGTGAAAGTGGTCTGTGACTGCAAGAAGTTTAAGAAACCCTGGCCTACGAGATCTGAACCCAGTACGACCCGGAAGATGGGTCATCGACTCTGTCACGACCACTAACAGGTCCGGCAGGTCCGGTTACCGGCAGCCAGGATTTTTTAAGGCAGGTTAAAGTAATGTATTTCTGTAACTTAACCATGAGATTAATTTAATTAATAAACTAAAATCCAGACTCTTAACTTTCTAACAAAATTATATTAGCCAACAATGTACAGCAAAGTAAATTGACAAGTAAGTGTAATTGACAGCCGACAGATACTTTGATTATATACCTACCCTTATAATCATCATTGGCCTATCTTAGTCCACTGCTGGACATAGGCCTCTCCAGTTGCACGCCACTGGGCACGATCCTCGGCCAGTCTCATCCAGTTCTTGCCAGCTAACCTGCGAAGATCATCGCTCCACCTAGTCTGAGGGCGTCCCACGCCACGCTTGCCGATTCGCGGTCTCCACTCAAGAACTCGTTTGCCCCAGCGGTTATCAGTTCTTCGACCCTTATAATATATACCTTTATTTATGTCCATTAAAGGATCTTAAACTATATCCATACCAGATTTCATCGAAATTAATTCTGAGGATAAAAATATGAAAGTAAATGACAGATAGATTTAATTACGGCGGACGGCGACGGATTTAATTATTGCGAGGCTTTGGATTTTCCGGAAACTTTTGACTGGGGCAAGCAATTGACCAAGCGTTTTTGGCGTCTTCCAAGTCCGAGATCTCATAGTTTGTGCGTAGGATTTTTCCTATGAGACTGATCGAGCTATGGACTGACGACAAAAATCTTTTTATACATCTGAAGTTTTACGGATCCCTAAACCACCGTACCGGATGGGAAGGGATCCTTGGGTCCACGACTGCTCGCTGAGTTGACAATTAAGAATAGCTTCCAAATTAGTTTTGATCAGATTATCCATTTATGATAAGAGATTTTGATGTTTCCAAAGAGGGAAGCAGCGTAGCACGTAAGTTAATTTAGGAACGAAAAGGCAAAATTTAATGACAGACAATGCGTGATGTGGACAAATTTCAAGAAGGCGGTGAGAAAGATTTTCGTATTTAGAATTATGCAATTTTGAATATACCTGGGAAAACTATTTTCAAAAATAGGGGAACCTAGGAGGCAAAGCGTACCTATTCTTATCAAGTATTTTAGTGTTAGGTGCAAGTTGGTTGAATTTTAGTTTCAGGATGTCGACATTTATGTAGGAATTTGTTCACATTTGTAGAAATTAAGTTCCAGGCCAATAGATTGGATTTGTCAATTATTACAGAAAGGTCGGATAGTACAGAGTTTGCATCGCCTCCTAAGGTCCCATCATCAAAATACCATACATTAAATTTCGATGTCAAATTTTGAATTACTGGGATTATTGCCAAGCTGAAAATTGCAGGCCCCAGGGGACTGCTGACAGCCGACTTCGGATGACAAATCGTTTCATTGGTACATCAACTTTGTTGGATCTGCATAGATTACATAGTATACATCTGACAGGAAATCCCAGACAACAGACACATCAAATATGCAAGGGTACTCAAGAACCGCCTCTTTGCGATATGAATTATACATTATGACGATTATTGAAACAAATTCAGGACGTCTCAGGCTTTTAGCTTTGTGACCGTGAGGGTATATTAAGCCTGTAAATAATTTATATCGCTAAAAACATGGTCCTTGACTGTAGGCCTCTTGGAAAAGCTCAGTCACGAATAGAGCTAGGTATGGAGCTATGGTATGGTGAGAGCTATGCTCGGCGTTTCTTGGCGCGCTAGAAATCGGAAAACGTAAATGCGCCGTAAATCTAGTCACTGACATAGCTCTAAGAATGTCTAGGTAAGTTGAAGTGGTAATGGGTGGGGCACATCACGCGAAGAACAGATAACCGTTGTGGAAAAAAAATCGAATCCCACCACGAACCGGCAGACGAAGCGTTGGCAGGCCTCCCACTAAATAAGTGGACTGACATGACAACATCGTGACAGTTGCGGGCTACGGGTGAATCATCGACATCTATGTACCTTGTGGCACTAGACTGGCTGTTTGGAACAAAACGCGCGGCGCATCCATCATCAATATTACTTTGACACAACCGCTGTCACGGACGTCAACAGACTATAGTGAACTGTTCACAAAACCGCGCTGTGAACTGTTTTTGTGCGCCGTTTTGATGTAAGAAATATGCAGTCTAGTACATAGATGTCAATGGGGTAAATACAGTGGCGAGTTGTTGTTGTCTTTCGGATGATGTAACATAAAAGTAGACAATAGTCTTCTCATGTGACACAAAAAGCAGAGAACTTGCCAGACTTACTCTCTGTTAACAGTTAAATCAATCCGCCTGTAAAATTTATGTAAATTTACTAGTAGAAATAAGTTCTTAAATGGCCCAAGTGTTCTCATTCTGCGAATACTTTCCCAGCAGTGGGCCGCATACCAGGCAGATACAGATGATGATGATGATATTGATGATGCTATGCAAAGATAGGCGGGCTTACAGCTTATCCATACTAAATA
Organism: Choristoneura fumiferana; assembly: GCF_025370935.1. NCBI lineage: Eukaryota > Metazoa > Arthropoda > Insecta > Lepidoptera > Tortricidae > Choristoneura > Choristoneura fumiferana. The sequence continues at coordinate 18,571,272 of NC_133494.1, read as the reverse complement.
TCATATATGTGAAAGTGTGTGCGTTTGTATGTTTGTCCGTCTTTCACGTCGAAACGGAGCGACAGATTGACGTGATTTTTGGTATAGAGATAGTTTATGGGTCAGAGAGTGAGAATTCCACGCGGACGAAGTCGCGGGTAAAAGCTAGTTTAATACAAAGAGAGAACAAATCATCTGATTCTACATAGGCGTTGTAATAATTTAAATTGCTCAGATATTCTGGCTTGGCATTTACAGAGACAGAGATTTCCTTTTGTTTTATTTTTCCTTTGGAGACTAATCAAGTGCTAATATCTGTGGAGTACACTTAGTTATTTGTAAATAAATTGTTATTTGCGGAGTTAGTTCAACCGAATTAAAGAGTACATCAAGTCTAGTACCTTCAAGATCCACAGAAAAGAACAAATAAGTTAAAAAGGCAAAAGCTGATTCACTTAATGCAAAGAAGCACTCTGTAGGTATCGTTTAGACTGCTTATATCGTATTTGCTAATCCTGCAGCTAAGCAGCTGATTTGCTAGTGTATTCCGACGTCGAGTCTAAAGCAATTTGTGTGTTCTGTATCTCAAAGGAAAAAACTGGCCAAGAGCGTATCGGACACGCCCAAGATAGGGTTCCGTAGCCGTTACAAAAAAATCAAGTAATATTTCTCTAAGATTTTTTGTTTTCTATGGAATCTTCTAAGTTTAGGTATATTTTCTAGGGCACGTATCTGAATAATATCGAAAAATTGAAATATCGATGGTTAAAATCTCAACGGTCAAAATATTGAACCTAACCTAACCTACGCTACTTTAGATATTTTATCGACTTTTTAACGTTAGATATATTAATTTTCGATATTCAGATACGTCCCCATTTTATACCTTAGGCTTAGCCGTTATAGTTTTCAGCAAGGATTATCCATACTAATATTATAAATGCGAGTGTATGTTTGTATGTCTGTCCGTCTTTCACGTCGAAACGGAGCGACGGATCAACGTGATTTTTGGCATAGAGATAGTTTATGGGCCAGAGAGTGCCTTAGGCTACTTTTTATCCCGGAAAAATGCACAGTTCTCGGAACAGCGCGCGATAGCCGAATTCCACGCGGACGAAGCTGCGGGCAAACGTTAGTTACAAATACTTCTAAATGGTGAACAAAAATTTCAGTTTCTAACGCATCATTTCTAAGCAAATTTAGTGCTTTAGTTCTTAAGCAAACTCATCATCATCATCATCCTAAGCCTATAGCAGTCCACTGCTGGACATAGGTTTCCCACAATGAGCGACATTGCGCCCTGCCTTCGGCTCGACGTATCCAGCTTCTATCAGCTACCTTTCGCAGATCATCATTCCACCTGGCCGGAGGGCGTCATACATAAGCAAAGCAAACATTCTATTTATTAGGAGTCGAGTCCACTCTCACAGCCAAGTTCGCGCAATTTTTAGTTCATTCCAAGTTTGAAAATAAGTTATAGTGAAATACCTTTTCCGAATAACTTTGAAATTTCTCCAATTGAAAATGTTCCCGTAAAATTTATCGGCTTCCAATGTCAGCGGATATTGTTCGAGGGATCTTGTGAGAACCAGTAGCATTCCGGATGGATCCGTGAATTGTTGAGATGGTTTACGTTTTTACCCGTCTTCCCGCAGGAGTTTTATTTTTCGAACGTATGTTTTATACAGTCCAGTTTCAGTTTGTTACTAACAGTTACCTCAGAACCTCATAAACGCCCAAGATAGTGTTCCGTAGCCATTACGAAAAAATCACGTAATATTTTTCTAAGGATTCATAAGTCATAAGTCATTTATTTGCAGAAAATAGTGTACAATAAGATACTGGATAGTAATAATAATGACACAACTATTTAACTACACAGTAGCATGCAAATTATTTAAAAAACAATTATGTAATTCAAATACAAGCAAGTTAAGCAAGACAGAAATTCTTTGATGGTGTAGAATCTTTTTTGCAGTAGCCAATTATGCAACGTTCGTATACATACCCTATATGGCAGGCTAGTTATATTTGTTGGGGCATGATTAAATATTCTTATGGCCATGGAATAACAATTTTTGCTGCAGAGTTTGAAACCGTTTTTGATAGGATCAGTCTTTTTGTGTTCGTATTGTGTACGGAATCATCCAAGTTTAGGTATTTTTATAGGTACCTTAGGCTGCTATTTAGTCTTAAACTACAAATAATTCTCAAGCAATCTTAGCCGTCATAATTGTCCTTGTAAATTTCATATACTTACTTAGTTTAGTTTAGTACCATTCTGTTTTTTTTTCAAATTGTACCTTATTTTTGGTGCCCAACTCGCACTAGGCTGATATTTTCAACCGGCACGCAAAAGCGTACTTTTTCTGTCCAACTTTTCGATGTTCATTTGTCTCGATTGTCAGATTGACTGATTGTGGCTGCGTTAGATCAGATGGACTGACAGATAAAAGGGGGTGACTGAGCAATCTCCCCATGTCGGATGACTGTGTAACTCTATTCATGATTTTTTGTAACAGTCAGAATGGGTAAGTTTATTAAGAAAATGGGATTTTCGATAGGGTGTAAAACTTGCACATTCTGTTTCGAAGCTGGTATGTTAAGAAAATTCCGTGAGGTTGATAATATTTGGGTATTTAGAATTTAAAAACAATTTTATGATTAATCCGTTACTAAAGATTATAAAACATTAAGGGCTCGTCGTATTTTTCTTCTTTTTAACCCCCGACGCAAAAAGAGGGGTGTTATAAGTTTGACCGCTGTTTGTCTGTCTGTCTGTGGCTCCGTAGGTCTTAAACGGGTGGACCGATTTGAATGCAGTTTTTTATTTGAAAGCAGGTTTTCTAGCAATGGTTCTTAGACGTGTTTCATTAAAATCGGTTTAGCCGTTTTTGAGATATTGAACTTTGAAGTGACGAAGTCGGGGATTTTCCGACTTTTGTTGGCTAGGTTAGGTTAGGTCACCATCATCAGCCGGAAGACGTCCACTGCTGAACAAAGGCCTCCCCCTTAGAACGCCACAATGCATGACTTGTCACTTGCATTCTCCGGTTACCCACAACTATCACGATGTCGTCAGTCCAACTAGTGGGAGTGGGAGAAATAGATCGATTATCAAGAGCGGGCACGAACGGATTGAACGAAAATAATGTCACTTTGACATTTTTGTAGTAAAATGACAGATGCATGACATTTTCATATTTGTGTGAAGTCATGAAGTGTATTCAAATAGGTAACACACGGATACATTCATTCACTCATTCAATCCATTCGTGGCAGCTCTACATTCCTATTAATAACGAGCTCTGAACTTCTATGTTTGAAGGCTCGAAGAATCTTTTCACTGCCATTATAAAAACATTACCCCTTTTAAGCATCGCCGCGATCGGCTAAAATACCAACACAACCGCTACACAACTGTCAAACAAAATGGCCGACTCCGAGTGAACGTTCTTTCCGTGTTTAGACCGTTCATTTTTCGGTCATTCGGAGTGCGAATGAAAGATGCCGAATGAAAATATCAAACATTGTTGGATCGGTTCACTAGTGAATTCATTCGGCACTTTTGGTTCACTTCATGATCAGACGTGTCACTTCGAGTGAAAGGTGTGGAATGAAACATAAAAATGAACGAAAAATAACCCGTCTGATTCCGCCTTTACGAACGACACGTTCGAAATATGTAATGTTGGAATTAATCACTCACATGGACGCTTGTAAATAATTCCGGTTAAAACCGGAAAATACCGGTTGGTGCGGATGCAAATTTAAAATGGATGAAAGGGTCTAAAGCTGATATTATATTTATGTGGGAATGATAATGTGAATTCGACGGAAATTCGTCGAAGAACTAAAGTCACTGACATAGCTGGAAAAATATGCAAATTGAAGTGGCAATGGGCAGGCCACATCGCTCGAAGAACAGATAACCGTTGGGGGAGAAAAGTCCTCGAGTGGCGACCACGAACCGGAAGACGAAGCGTTGGCAGGCCTCCCACCAGGTGGACTGACGATATCGTGAGAGTGGCGGGCAACCTTTGGATGCAAGTGGCGAGTGGTCGTTCATTGTGGCGTTCTAAGGGGGAGGCCTTTGTCCAGCAGTGGACGTCTTCCAGCTGATGATGATGATGATGATGATAATGTAAATTTTGATCCAATATTTTGTATTGGCTTTTGCCTGTGGCTTTGCACGCGTTAAATTAGGGGTTTAGGCTGGTCGTTGATGAGTCAGTGAGTCAGATGTTCTCTTTTTATATATTGTTTGATTGTTGCTTTTTTAGCCTATGAATACAGTTTTATGGTTCTAGCTTCAAAATGATGGACTCTATACAAACTTCCAACCCCCTTTTCACACTAATAGGGATTGAATTTCGAGAAATCATTTCTTATCCCTTGTTTACTCGTGTGTACGTCTTAAAAACAACACACATGTGAAAAAGATCAGCTTTCTAAGACATTACATTGTCAACATGCAGCCTCCCGAAAATCGGTCAAGTGCGAGTCGGAGCATGAACTCGCCCATGACATGACTCACGCAAGAACGAGTTTTGAATTTGATTATTTTCCTTTTTCCGCGCATCAAGACATTGGTCATCCAAGCATCTCGATAGACCGTGAGAGTGTATCGTCGCAAGTCGATTAGGGTTGTGGGCATGCCCATCGTGCCCACATCGGTGGATCGGCCCTTGATTGTCAATGTGATGTGTGTCTTGACTTTAATCTACCGAATTTGTCATGTACTTACTCATAGAATAGGGTCACAGACAATACGATTGGTCATTTTTAATAAATGAATTAACCAGCGTTAATTAATTAAAGTTTAATTGTTTGCTTTAACCCATTCATTGCCGAGCGCCAGATTGCGCAGTTGGCCGCGATGCCGACGCTTCGGTAGACAAACGCCCATAGGCGTCTGCAGCATTATTTTAGAGGGTCCACCAAGACCCCGATGGGCGTCAATGGCACTGAATGGGTTCAGCGCTAATGCACTCAGTTTGCCTAGGAACGCTGCGTTAGACACAAAAAAAATTGTTCACTTCTGAGGAGTCATCCTGTATCTGTATAAATAAAAATGGATTACCGAAATGTATGTACGCGAAACTTCCGAACGACGGCACCGAATTAGTTTTTTTTTTTGTGTTTGTTAATGACAGGACAAGGTTTGTACGTAAAAAAATTAAAAACAAAGACTGGAACGGGGGCGAAGCCGCGGGCAACAATATAAATATAACAAAATAACTGTAATCCCCAAAACAAAACCTAACTCAGGACTGTCATAGAACTAGGGTTGTCAGGCCGCAAACCGCGGGGGAGCGATAACCCTAAACATGCCTAACTTGTACTGGTACAGAATAGAAAGAATCCCTCGTCAAAATAAACTTTTAGGGCTGCCGCGGGCGGGCGATTGAAAATAAAATGAAACAGGGCTTTTTTCGTGCGCATACATACTACACGTGGCTGTGCTTTTAGAGAAACGTTCGCGATTTGGATTTCTAATAGTATCTGTCTGCATGATATCTAGTAATTATCTGTATTTAAATACCTAATAAAGATCGAAAATACAAACTGAGACATGGATGCACAGAAAAACCAGAAAAAGAGACCAGCGCTGGGAATCGAACCCAGGTCCTCAGTATTCCGTGCTGCGTGCCATACTCCTACACTACCACTGGACAGGAGTACAGACACGAATTTCTCCTATGCACACATATCTCACGTTGCTTGTTTCTAATAAAGATGTCGAGCCATCTCGATGGGAAGATTTGGCAGCACAGCGGCTTAAATGGCGCAGGACTGTGCAGAGACAAGTTCGCGAGTTTGAAGAACAGCGTAAAGCCATCTCGGCCACCTGCAACCATTTATTATAATTTTGTGGACTGTGTCCTTACGTGCCGACAGTGCGGACGTTCACAGCTAATATACGAGTAGGCTATGTAAGCCATCTTAGAGCGCATGAGCGCCCAACAAATAATAAGGAGTGGAAGTGGTCGCCGTTCGACATTTTTCGGATGATGATGATAAATAATATAATAAATAAATACTATGGGACACTTGACACATTGACTAGTCCCAAACTAAGCAAAGCTTGTACAATGGTACTAGGCAACGGATAAACATACTTATATAGATACATTACTTAAATACATATTAAACATCCAAGACCCGAGAACAAACATTTCTGTTATTCACACAAATATCTGCCCCGGCCGGGATTCGAACCCAGGATCTCAAGCTTCGTAGTCAGGTTCTCTAACCATTAGCCATCCGGTCGTCGGTGATGGGATGATGATATAGTTACTACACTAGTATCTGGGTGTTTGAACTCAGATCATATATTACACATTAGTTATAGGTAGATAGTAGATACTACGTAAAAGAAGCGAAACTTGCTCTTGAAAGCATGTCATTATTTATAGATTAAAAAAATCCACGTCCACTTGCTCGTTTGCCATCCAGTTTAATAAAAAAATACCACATAAATATATTATTGACAATATTCCTTTTGTTGTGTTATAGAATAAGTTATTTTCAAATTACTAAGCGAATCTTGTCGCGTCATCAAATAACAAGGATCTTTTGATTCCCAGTCACGATTGCAGGTGGTAGGACCTTGTGCAAGGATCTTGCTCGCTAATCCTGCTCTGAAGCAGCAGTGCTTGCACTGTTGTGTTTCGGCGTGGAAAGTAAGACAGCCGGTGAAATTACTGGCACTTGAGGTATCCCATCTTAGGCCTCTAGGTTGGCAACGCATCTGTAATACCCCTGGTGTTGCAATACCCCTGGTGTTGCAGATGTTTATGGGCGGTGGTGATCTCTTACCATCAGGAGACCCGACCATCCATTCCATCCAGTCGAATAAAAAAAAAATCTCCTGTTTTCTGTAATCTCATCTCAGGAGAATTTAAAAAACGTTCATTTCGATATTTTGCTTTAGATGTTACTCATAACAAATTGATGAACTAACAAACACTTCCGCATGTATAATTAGCGGTAGGTGTTAATTTAAATTTTAATAGGCCATTAAGCGGTTCATATTGTATGTCTACGTTTGTGGTAACAATATACCAACATGTCTAATTAAAGAGAACATTAACTGGGGTGCAATCTGGGGTGACTCAGGACTTCATGATGAAATATTAGGAGCTGTTAACAGGAATATTTAGGTTACAGATTAATTAAATAACACCATTATATTTATTTTCTCAAAAATGTCCGTAAAAGTTGTCATTATTCTTTACATATCAGAAGTGAAGTGTGAAGGTGAGGTGAAGGTGGTGTTTATGGTCAGCGAAAAATTAAAAAGTTAAAAAGATTGCAGGCGCGCTAGCTTGACATTAATGAATTAGCGCGCCTGCAATCAGTCACAATTTTTTAAAAAGTTAAAAGGCCATGGAAATGTTGGCACAAGTCGTATACAGCCAAGTCTAATGGCCGGTATCAGATATTTTGTTGGAACTCCGGACTTTTTCTATTGGGTCTGAAATAGATTGTGGTTTTTCGGTGGAAATACACCTGCAGTTTATTTTTAATGAAAAAGGCGGGAAAGCATAAGAAAAATATTGGAAATAAAATTAAATTTTATAATATATTTTGAGAAAAAGTTTATTCTATTTCAAAATTAGTCACTATTTTTGAGTAAAGCTTTATATTAGTCTCGGCTGGAATAGCAATTGTGGCTTCGTATTAGCTCGTCCGTTTAATACTTATACTCAGCCAGCAATTGCCTACTTCCAGGCCACGACAATAATCTACTAATAGATACCTAATTATAATATTAGTAGCCTTTAGCAATCTTAAAATATGCATTGATATTAAAATTGCTTGTTATAGGCACCAGTAACTACTGAGAATGTCTTGCGTTTCCTCGTAGACCTTCCCTAGAGTTTGCCATATTTTTCTGTTCTGTGTCATTCATGTCCAAGTAACTCCAGCCAATCTCCGAATGTCGTTCAAATTCAAATTCGTCGTTTGAACCAAATACTTTTGATATTATTAACATTTTCATACTTAACTTATTGATGGTCATATAAGAGCTACTTTTATACCACAAGTTTCTAGGACAGGACAACCGGAATTACATTGGAGTTTTTTTTGGTTACGGCAATTTAAGTATAGAAATAGCTTTATTTAACGACTGTATCTTTTGATTACGTTGACTTACAATTAGAAGTTTGATTTATTACTTCTTCAAGGGGAAGCAGACCTGAGTACTGATATTAATTTCAGCTAGATGTCACCGCGCGTTCCTGACAAAAAAGGTCTTGCTTAACGGATGGAGATACAGACTGCGGACATACTGATAACAAAGTGACCCTATAAGGGTTCCATTTTTAGGGTTCCGGAGCCAAAATGGCAAAAATGGAACCCTTATAGTTTCGCCATGTCTGTCTGTCTGTCTGTCCGTCCGTCCGCGGCTTTGCTCAGGGACTATCAATGCTAGAAAGCTGTAGTTTTGCACGAAATATATAAATATGTAAACTATGCCAACAAAATAGTACAATAAAAATAAAAAAATAAAAAAATATTGTACCTCCCATAACGTAAAATGGGGGTGCTTTTTTTTCATTCAACCCTATAGTGTGGGGTATCGTTGGATAGGACTTTTAAAACCATTAGAGGTTTGCTAAGATGATTTTTCGATTCAGCGATTTGTTTGCGAAATATTCAACTTTAAAGTGCAGATTTTCATTAAAATCGAGCGTCCCCCCCCTCTAAAATCTAAACCGGTGGGTGGCAAAATTTGAAAAAATTCAGGATGGTAGTAAGTATATCAAACTTTCAAGGAAAACTATAACGGTTAAGTTTTCTTGAGAATTATTAGTAGAATCAAGGTACGAAACTCAAAAAAAAAACTGTTAAAAAATTAAAATTTTCAAGAGATTCTTCTCGAATCCGTTCATATGCAGCTGGCCTTGCCTTAGTTTATTTCCCCCCCATTCAATATTGGGTAACTATTGATTTATTTAGATGCCAGCCGCTGGCGGCCTTTCAGCAACTTCGCTGTTCCGATTACGCTAGCGATAACATTCAGTTTGCCAACTTACTTGGTTAAGTGAAATGTTTGATAGTAAAGATGATAACTTGGTTGACGTTCACTTACATTTCTAGAACATCGCTGGAAACATTTATTGCTGGAGTTTGAAAGTCTACCCCTTTACGGAGAACCTTTAAGCTACATGTCGTATTGACATTCCATACATCTGCCAAAGAAATCATAGTGAAATTGACTATGAAAAATTCCCACCCTGATACAAGATTTAGTTTCCTCAACTGTTCGTCATGTACATAGGGCTGCCTGGCATCAAAATAATAATACAAAAAGAAAGAGTGATGATAAAATTCAATTGTACCTAAATAAAAAAGACAACAAAATGAATTTCTATGTTGTTGTCATAGTCTTACCCAAGTAGGCAATAACTAGTTTTTTGTGCTCTTATTTTTTGAATTATCTTGTTTTTGTTGTTGTTAATGTTTTTGTTGAATTATATATGTGTATTTCTAACAAACGTACATACAATTATGTTAATTTCTATTGGAATAACTTTTTCCAAGGTCATGTATGACTTGTCAGTTTCTGGAAAAAGCAAAACCCAAAGTTAATTCGTTAAGTAATTAGTTTATTAGTTTTTTCTATTTTCCTAATATAACCAGGACAGTAAAAAAGTTAGAAATATTTCATTTAATTTTAAAAACTTGTTCTATTGAAATTAACCATCAAGAATCAAACAACACCATGTCCAGATAATACTTCAAATTCAATAAATAATAGTAGATTATTGTCGTGGCCTGGAAGTAGGCAATTGCTGGCTGAGTATGAGTATTAAACGGACGAGCTTGCGAGTCCGTTTAACTAATACGAAGCCAGCAATTGCTATTCCAGCCGAGACTAATATAAAGCTTTTCTCAAAAATGGTGAATAATTTCTGAAATAGAATAACTTTTTCTCAAAATATATTATAAAATTTTATTTTATTCCAACATTTTTCTTATGCTTTCCCGCCTTTTTTCATTAAAAATAAACTGCAGGTGTATTTTTCCACCGAAAACACCACAAGCTATTTCAGACCCAATAGAAAAAGTCCGGTGTTCCAACAAAATATCTGATACCGGCCATTAGACTTGGCTGTATACGACTTGTGCCAACATTTCCCATGGCCTTTTTAACTTAAAAAAAAAAATGTGACTGATTGCAGGCGCGCTAATTCATTATTGTCGAGCTAGCGCGCCTGCAAACTTTTTAACTTTTTAATTTTTCGCTGACCATAAACTATGCACTTCACCTTCTGATATGTAAAGAATAATGACAACTTTTACGGACATTTTTGAGAAAATTAGATTTTCTTCAAATGTGGTCTTTTTATTTACCTCTTTTAACAACAACCAATGCAACAATGCAATTGAGTGTAATAATCAACGTATGGTCGGAGTAAAAAAAGGTTCGTCACCTTAAGATCTATTTTCGTTTGCTCAGTATGAGCGATAATCTGCTTTACCAATTGAGTATGACATAAATACTGCATCAAACTGTCAACCTGCTAAACATAATCTTGTTTAAAGGTGACCATAGCAACCCTACCACTACACCTTGGCACTGACAAACACTGACAATTAAATAGAACATTATTTGATTCAAACTCTTACGACGCTGTTTATTAAAAAGGTTTGGTATTGACACAGAGTACATATATAAGTATTGATATGAAACTAGATATTATGTTAGAGGTGTATACTATTTTGACCCTTATTATCATGTCTACTAAGTATAATTTGCTATGCCCTTGTCTACTTAGTGCTTTGGTTTCAAAACGTACAAAGAGTCTATGACTGTATTATAGGAATCAATTTAATAACTGACGAAGGTTTTCCTACTCCCACTGTGCGTATTATGTCCTAATGCTAGTAATAATAATCATTGGTTTAATTTTTGCGTCATTTCTCGAGAGTATTTTCCGTATGATTGTCGAGGGCACATTTATTGACATGGTAGAAGATACTGTTACAGTTTTCAGGTTATCTAGTAGTACTACAGGACGTCTAAAAAATTGTCGAAAATATCATGAAAAGCCTAAAAAATGTGACCACGAAAATGAGGCAGATGAAACGCTCCAATAATGACCCTTTTACTTCTCGAAAATACGAACTGAGACATGGATGCACAGAAAAACCAGAAAAAGAGACCAGCGCTGGGAATCGAACCCAGGTCCTCAGCAATCCGTGCTGCGTTCTATAACCCCTACACCACCGCTGGACAGGAATCTAGACACGAATTTTTCCTATGCATACATATCTCAGGTTGCTTATTTCTACTACGCTACTTATGCAGCAGCACTAGCGACATCTATGTTCCGCTCTCATCGAGAGACGTCACACTCTTTCGGAACCAACCGCTCACCCAGACAAGAGATGTCGCTACTAAGCAATCAAATTATGATTGGTTTTTTGGAGTCTTTTTACTTCTTTTTTTTACCTAATACATAACTGACTGTGATTGACCCCTATCTCACCTGATGTTGTGCAGATGAGGCCAAAAGTGTATCTCACTGGTTCAGTAACAGCCTACTCGCTCTAGCCTTGAAGAGCCCTAGATTGCATTTATCCAGAAATACAGACACAGTTCGCATTATGAAAGACTGTGCACATAAACTATCAATGGAATATTTTTTCTGAAAAAACATCAAAGGTTCTGATTCTCCAATTCTTCCTCCAATAAACAGCGTGCTAATTCCTTCGCTATCTTTTAGATGCCGACTGTACTTACAACCGCAACGATCGCTCCCACTCTGTGATTCATGAGTGATCAATATTTGATGAGAATATAAATCGAATGAAAATCACGTCGAGATTTCGATAAATTCTATCCCAACTCATAAATGCTCGAGGATTTGGATCAACTCTCTTATTATTGAAGCGATAAAACCAACTCCTTAAGAGTCTTAGCTTAAGATTTTACTAATCTTACTGTTTATTTCTTTTTAGTACTCAATTTGCCCCTAATATTTGTAATTATGGGCCAAGATTCTGTGATCAGCATTAATATATTAAATATATTTTTGTCATAAAACTTTTTAAGCTTTCGTTATTTTTTGCCAGCACTAATTATTTGACACACAAAGCGTGCATAAAATTATCTGATACGACTCTATTTATAGACCCAGTATAAATGTCAGATATTTATTTACATGCTCCGTTGAAAACAAATACTGCAAGTTGACAGTTTATAATTTCATAATTTGTAAACTGTAAATGTCTTATAAAATATTATTAATTAATGATTAGGCAGATTTTTTTTTTCGTCAAATACAATAGCTTCAAGAAGATATTCCTCAAATATTAATTTATAAAATTGTACATTTTATTCCAATTTCCCAGTTATTTTATCAAACAATAAACAAACCAGCGGCCCAATAAACAAAACTGTAATTAATTCATTATATTCAAAGACGCCGTACTCACCAAAACACTTCACATTCAGACAGCCACATTTCGGAGGATTCTAGGAGACTGTTGTTCAAAGTTTCAAGTGATACTCTGTAATGCTGCCAGAAGTCGATCGGCCTTTAAGCCGCCCGCATAGATGAAAGGACCAGCCCAAAGCGGCTGTATTTCAGTGGTTTGACTAAATGTATTGTTAGTTTAGGGTAATGGTAATTAAGTATAGAAATGTTATCAAAATTGTCAGGATTATAATGTGTTTGATTGTTCTTTTGAACGCAAAGGAGATTAATCTCGTTAGTTGCATTTTAGAATTGAGTCGTTTCTATGCTTCTGTCAATTGTCACTCCGATAATATTACATATGAATGTAAACAGACTTTTTGTGTTTTTTAATCATTACTTGTATTGAAATATGTGGGGTTGCATTATTTATTGTTTTTTTTGACGGTGCGTTAAAGAGTCATACTACGGTTCTTATTAATAATTAAAATATCTCTTAAAAAACACTTACCTCTTATCCGATTCAGGGTTATTTTTGTAACACCAGTATATCACCATTTCTAGAAAAAAAATGCTCTTGGTAGCTGAACCTCGTTTCAGTTAAAATGCTTTTGACGGAAGTAATGTATTGACTATAATTGAAGTTGTGCAATAAATCCGATTAAAATAGTAATTTACTAAATCGAAAAGGCTTTCGCATGATTCTGCTAAGTCACTTATTTTCTAACCGCCGAATCGTTCTGATTCGCACGCATCTCTCAGATCACATAACAATATAACGAGAAATTCGATAACGTATCGTTGCCTATTCTCGGTGAGTGTAGTACGCAGCCACAAGGGTTCAAAGTTATGAATATAAACAAAAGACATTATTATCGGAATTGGGCTTGGGTTAACAACACAGATTTGGTTTGAAAATTATATAAGTGTAACTATATAAGCCAAGGAAATTTATTGGTTAAGAAAAGGATTGTTACGGTGTGATTCATAACCGCCCTCGTAAATAAACAAACAATAGTACATTGTGCATTAAGGGACGTAAGAACTGTAATCCCCTTACGGCCCGTGATACACACAATGATTTTCATCATATTGCGAGGAAAAAATGCAAAAAATTAAATTATTTTGTGTCCAAACACTTCACAGGTCAGCTAAAGAAAGACGCTAAGAAAACAACTGAATAAAATATGGCTACCCGCCAATACAGGGGGCTACTACAAAATTCGAAAATCGAAGTTCGTATCGTACCGTCCCTCTCACTCTCGTATTAAATAATATAAGCGTCAACGGGACGGCAACATATTAAGCTTGAATTTTGCACTTAGGTATAGGTCCTGCGGGGAAATAAACTGTTACAACGTCATAAACAGAAATGACACTAAACGAAATTGAATTTACCCTAACGCGGCCGGGTAAGTGCGTCAAGTAGGTAAAGTTAACCTAACTTGTCAGCAAGCGTTCTGACCTCACTCTCGGACAGTGGACAATCCGCTTAACTTTGACCTTTTAACTAACAAGTTGCCAAACAACTTCCCACTGGCTAGCGATTACAGAGAGCCTATGATAGAATATTGATTATGAAAACAAAATGGTATTTTTACCCGACTGCGAAGAAGGAGGATTATGTGTTTGCCTTGTATGTATGTATGTATGTCTATTCCTATGTCCTCTCGTAACTACTCAACGGCTGAACCGATTTTGATAAATGATACGTCATTGGATTTGTCTTGATGACGCGAGTGACACTGGGTCCATACAATTCTTGAAAAATAAAAATAGCGGGTTTTTGGCGCCAAATTGTGAGCTTTCTAAAAGAGTTCTAGCCCACTAGACTTGTTTTCTTCTTTTTACTTAGTGCGACTATTAACAGATTGTAGGGAGAGAGCACCGCTTTTTATCGATGTTATCGACAAATCAATAGTTTTTAAATAAAACCTCAAACTTTCCGATGATACGTACTAATTTCAGCAGTCAATGATAAAAAAAAAGAAATATCGGAATTTTAATCCGTTTAAATTATTTTAAGTTTACGAATAAGTACCTTTATATTTTACAACCTGAGAAAACATCCCTCTGAGACCACTTAACGTTACGTTGCTTGTTTGCCTACCCTCTGATAAAATAAAAGCGAAAACATTATTTTGCAATCCTTCAGTTCTTACCATAGGCTCATATTAAAGTATTTTATAATAATATTCAAAGCAAAAATATATTCACAATCATGTATTAAAGTTAGGTACAACATAAATTTAAAAAAGCTATCGATTTGTCGATAACATTTATAAGAAACGGTGCTCTCTCTCTATAATCTGCCAATAGCCGCACGTAAAATTCCGGGCCCTAATGATCAGTCATGTGATCAGTAAGCAAGCATTACCATCATTATCATTATCACCCATGGATGTCCAGTCCGAGGGCAAAATAGAAAATAATTCCTTTCTTAATTCTAGACGTCAAGGCTACTTATAATTTTTCACAAACCGTCGGCTATTTTATGTCCTCCCCATACTTGCTCACCTGTATAATTCCATTAACAATATCAAAGCTACGGGGTGGTCGTATCACCTCCATCCGACGCGACGCGACGGCTGGGTCGCCAGCGATTTCGCACTTCGTTAAACCTCGTATAATTGAAGACTGGAGGAACGCACTGCGATCCGGAACGCGGCAGTTTTTATATCACGGTTATGCTGCTTTTAACCGTCTTAAAAATAGTTACTACTTTGTAATAGTCATTTATGCAACTGGATCATAATAAGGGCCATTGAGACCGAGTGCGAGTTCGAGTGTCATAATAGATACGCTTGAGTGTCTCAATGGTTGATTATGAATAGTTGCATACATTATTTTTTCTACGAGCTCAAACATAAACAATTAAGTAATAAATAATGAATACTTATAATAACGGATAATAAAGGAATTTTTAGATTTGAAAGGTAGCCAATTACTGCTCACTTCCATTGCCGGCTGTTTTATTTCTGGCGGCGTCATCATTTCTGCGTCACTTAATTCACCAAAGTCACTCATTCTCACAGATAAAAAGTCGTTCAAATAGTGATTAACTCTTTTATTTCTTTTAATTTTCAAGAACTCCGTGCAAAAGCAAAACAAATCCCGCTATTTTAAAACGTTTTTTTTTTTACTAATTACAACCTTAAAGCTGGATGGACCCGGAAACTTTTTCGAATACATCCAAATTAAATAATGTTGAAATATTAAAATTTAATAATAACTGTATAATTAATTTATTGTCTGTTGTGTAAGTATTCATTATTCAATAATTGTTTGTGTAAAAATATTTTAATTAATCTTTAAAGTCGATTTAACAATAATTAAGTAAAAAAATAGAAAAATGCGAAAAAGAACATATTGTGAAACGTTTCACAATGCAATGTCAAGGTTGCGATCACACAATGCACCTTTAAAACCTTTAAAACCTTTGCCACCTGTGCCTGTGTGTGTGTGTGTGTGTGTGTGTGTGTGTGTGTGTGTGTGTGTGTGTGTGTGTGTGTTGTGTGCGCGCGTGTGTGCGTGCGTGCGTGCGTGCGTACGTGCGTGGTGTGTGTGTGTGTGTGTGTGTGTGTGTGTGTGTGTGTGTGTGTGTATAGGGTCGCTGCAAAACGCGCACTGCGCGCCACCATTCTGCTTGCGCAAAATAATAATAAAAATGTATATTTCTTTTATGAACTGAAAAAAAAACTACCTACAAAGTATAATTTTTGTGTCAAAATAAGTATCAATTTTGCTGTAGTCAATTTAGAAAGCCACGTGCAATAAAACTACTAGCTCTTCCTAAACTGAAATAAAAACGTTGCGTTTTACAGCAAAGTGCGCACTAAACCATACTTTTATTGCTTGTTATTAAATTCTTTACTGGCGCTACTGATATTTTATTGAAAAAAATAACATTTTGACGTCTTTCCCGTCTTGATCTTGTTCAGCGGAACGGAAAATTGTCCCAAATTGTTAATAATATTATGTATTTCATGTTTTTATACATTTTCAAGAAAAATAAAGTACTAAATATTATTTATTTTGTACCTATATAACTCTTTGTTGTACCATCAGCCAAATAATTGGTCTTTCAATTTTTAAACAAGTTCCTATCAAATGAATATTTCGTTAAAGTAGAACTTTTATTGGCATTGTTTTGTGGCATTCAAACGATTATCAAGTTTAGGATGGTAGACCACATATTTGGCTGATGGTACATAAAACACTTGAACAAAACCTTGAGAAATAGATGTCCAAAATGCGAAAGTTTGTTACTTGTCTTCTTCACACTAATACGGCTAGACGAATGTAGATTAAATTTGGTATGTAGATAGCTGGACGTCTGGAAGGATAAAATGATATGACTCTATGCCGTGGCGCGCGGTTGTAATAGGGAATATTTCGCAAGTCTCTGCGCAGGGGGCGACACTAGCGCAAACCGCTATGACAACATCAGTTCTCTTTATATTTTGTCGACATGACGGATCATGATCAAAGAGTATATATATAGAAATATGACATATTTATTAGTAACAAAAAACTATGTTTTTTTACATCAATAGTAATGATAGAGCTATATTTAAAAAAATTGAAATAATAGGATATTAATTTATGGAATCCTACGGATATTTAAGATACTCAAAAAACTGTTTACAGTTTGTGCTAGTGCTGCACTCTGAAGGCAGAAAATTGCAGTAATATTCCCTATTGTAAGATTTTATTCTTTATCCATGGGATTATCGGGAATAAAGATTAGCCTATATTTCAGCTATCCAGCTACCGATTTACAAATATCATCCAAATTCGTCCGGTCTTTTTCCAGCCGAATGAGTAATAAACATACCCACCAGTGGCATGGCGTCAGACATTTCCGTGCTAAAGCCGAAGCAGACCTTACATCTTTTACAAATCCTGTATGTCCTGTTGTCCTCCTCGTCATCATCATGTCAGCCGAAAGAAGTCCACTGCTGGAAATAGGCCTCCCTAAGGCTCTCCACTCAGACCGGTCTTGTGCTTTTCGCATCCACCGCGATCCCGCGATCTTAACCAGGTCGTCGCTCCATCTTGTTGGAGGCCTACCGACAGCTCGTCTCCCGGTCCGCGGACGCCATTCGAGAACCTTTTGACCCCTGTTGTCCTATTTTTTTAATATTGGGCAAGCCGATAGGAATAGGGTTCTATGAACGCTTCGCCACTGATACCCACTTTGATGAAAGAACGTAGTTACAAACTTTGGTATTTATAATATTAGTAGTATTACACAACTGGCATTACTTTTGGAACTGTTTATAAATATCTATGCGCTACATCATCTTACGTCGTCTATTCGTACCTAATTCGTCACACGTCAAAAATATTGTTTACAATACCATGATATTATAGCATTTATTTTAATGCGAAGGTCGCGACGAAAATATCTGTGGATATTTTATATGTTAGTGTTAAGTGAACTATGATGGCTGTGATAGAAGTTTCTTTGCACGATCTAATCCGGAATAGACGTTGGCTGAAGAATTAAACTCGCTGCAAAAAATATGCAAGTTGAGGGAGAGGATTTTGTTCAACAGTGGATTAAAATTACATCGTGGTTCTCACTGCTTATGACTCTAAGCCCAGTCATTTTAATTTAGAGATTTATTCTCTATCTACTTCCAGGCCCCTATTTCACCAACGCGACCATTGTCAGTGACAGATGTCGAGTGACAATCATTATTTGTATCTAAATTTAATGATACTTATGTTGTGATTGTGAAACAATAATTATTTATCCTAGTCATCATTTATTTGTAGATTAAGTATACCGGGTGTGGCCTATAATATAAGCAAAAAATTAAAACATAGATCATACTCGTCAAATTGAACAACATTAGTTCAGCGAATTTTAAAAATAATTCGTTTTTTAAATTTATATTACACTTTTAAGTTTATACGACGAAGCAATGTAAAGCAAAATGCTTGATCTTTGTAGCGTGACAGGCGACGTCAGCTCTTTATCAATATTCCCAGATCTTAAAACATCTCTCTCGTCTCAAAATACCTGAATTGCAGAATGCCTATTTTTTTTTCTTAAAACACCGCACCGGAACCTTAATAATATGGCCGAATTTCAAAGTCTCAGTCTCATAATGCCTAAACTTCAAAACACTTTCATGGAAAAACAACATAATGTAGTTGTAGTTAAGCATATTATGCTTAAAACAACCAAATGTCAATATAACCTAAATTTGTATTACACTGAGATTGTCAATTTTTACATAGATGAATCTTCCTTTTCCTGCCGCGACGGTAATCTTTTGGCACAAAAAAATATTAGGCGTTTTGTCATTTAGGTGTTTTCGGTTTTAGTTATGTCAATATTTTGTCATTTCGGTCATTTGGTATTTGAAGGAATTGTGCATTTCAATCTTTAGGTATTTAGAGAATATGACATTTTACGTCAAAGTCATAATGAATTTCGTTAATTTTAAGAATGAGACAATTTGAAATTTAGGTATTATGAGCCCATGGTAATTTGGAAATTAGGAGTATTAGTGAATAATGTATTATGAAATTCAGTGGTTTTTAAACCCAAAGCACATAAATACCCATTTATAATATGTAAGTATAATAACTTTCCCATTATGATATTAGTAGAATAATATAGATATGTGAAAGGTTGCAAAGCTTTCGTGTTCGTGCAGATTTCCTCGTATCCGTCGGAGGGAGAACGATACGGCAAATTAAACATATATTATTAATGTGTAAGACAAACAAAGCATTGGGTTTGCTAATTAACGAGGGATATTGTGGAGAATAATTCAATCTAACCAATATAATAAACGTGAAAGTTTGTGGGAATGTTTGGATGTTTGAAAATAAAATGAATGAGTGATTTTAATGGCATTTGTCGCATAGCTTGAAACCTAGAAGCTCATACGATAATTTTCATCCCGGACACTTATAATACAGTCTGTCTATCCATTACAGTTCTTGATACACAGCCCTGTGAATAACAGATAGACAGCTGAACTGACAGACAGTGTACCGACATTAATAGAATTCCATTTGCCATCGGAACTACATAACTGCAAAGTACTGTATAGTAATAAATATACTATTAAATTCATTTCTTGAAAGTATAGCTTAATCGATGATTCTGCCGATGTTGAGGTTAGAAAAGACACTATCAATTAACCGTAGTTCGGTAGCTTAAACTATATCGCATCTATTAAACAAGTCGCTTTCCTTGTCAACAGAACTGGAAAACTCCACTACCCCACAAATGTGTGCGGTCCACTCTTCGAAGAGGAGTTGGAGTTCTGGGGGCTGGACTCCAACCAGGTGGAACCCTGCTGTTGGTCCACATACAGCATTCACAGGGACACACAGGTCAGTGGTTGAATTAGTGTTTGGATCCTGGTCACAGCACCAATTGTAAAGGACTTAAAATCTAATTTTAGAAAGAAAGAAAATACATTTATTCACAACAAAAGACACAACAATAGTATTAAGTTATAAGTACAAATAGACAACACGAGGGATGGTATAAGTATGTCATTGTGATTGTGAATTGGACACTGGCTCAGCATAATGCTTTAGCGTCAAAAACACCCCAGCAGCGCTAATTTTCAGCCAGCACCGTGACTCTCGGACTAAAGATAAGATAAATAAGACGACATGAATAAATAAATTGTTAACTATGAAACATATTTAGCGCCGTAACATAACGCTTAATTTATTGCGATTCTAATTCAACTTCACCAGTTTATAAATCCGATTAAAAATGTACCGTTTAATTATCACGGCAATTTCACTGATAATAATGGAAAGTAAACCGGCATAAATAATAAAACCGCTACCCCGTCGAAAATTTCCGCTTAAAATGATAAATAAATTAACAGCGATGGATTGGATAAATCAATCTGTCTGCACCCAAGTGCGGTGGAAGATACCTTTGTGGGAAAATTATGTATTTTTAATTACATTTTGCTGGCATGTAACATTAGGTATAGATATTTTTTATATTAATATTAAGATTTAAGGTTCACCATTAACCTTCAACTGACGATCACAACCAATCTTTGAATAGCACAGCGACTACCTTTAGAAGAAGAAGAAAATGAAAAAGGTCCTCGTAGATTAAACGAATTTTGTTGAGTTCTTGCTCTCTACTGAGTTGATTCTATATGTTTCACTCTGATCTGTTTCCATGAAACCGCGCACCTTACGTGACTAGCATTCAAAACTCTTAAAGTGTTAATTACAATGTATAAAGCAGCAAGCCTTTGATCTCCATGCGCAGTGAACCGCAGCCATTGGTTCATCGCCTAATTGATGTCTTTCAAGGCTTGACCTGTTTCCTACAGAGCGTTGCAAACTTAACTTTGCTGTCAGTAGCGTCGCTGTTAGCAAAGAGCGGGAGCGAGGCAATTAAGTGGGGGGATGGTTTTCGTATTTTGCCACGAGTCGGGATAGGTTTGTAAAAGTAGTTTTGGATTTCATGAATAGAATTGTTTTATGTGTCAACTTACTTAAAAATAGCAGCTGTTGAAATGAATCTCTAGTAGGTACTATTTAGGGAGAAGTAATAGATAAATATTTATGATAGATGATGGTAACGCGTGCTTACCCACCCATCTGCCAAAAAGCATGTGATGTGATGGGACAGACAACTAGAGCACATTGGTCACGTGAAGTTGAAGTATTTACTCGTAGCTGTGTGCGTGTATCCCAATTCAAAAAACCTTCAATCAGATTTTTACCATTTTGGCTACGGAACCCTAAAAATACGTACCCAATATTATTTTATGATCTAACTGTCGAACAATAAATAATATTTCTAATCAGTTTTGTTTTGCTACGAGATTGTACACACAGACACACTCACCACACACACACAAACATCGCGCCTGTATTCCCAAATGGGGTAGGCAGGCAGAGCACACGAAACGTTACCGAGATACACTACGAGATTGTAGACCAAAAGAAACGTATGATGTAGTTAAGTAACTGAATCGAGTACGAAATTGATTTTATTTTCTTTGCAAATATCATGTTGACATTCCATAATAATATATCTGCCAAAGAAATCATCGTTAAATTTGAAAAGCCATTCAGTTTTCTCGTCTACTGGCATACCCCTTCCGCAGAAATAAGAATATTTAATGCAAAGATAACTAAAGACAACTTGGTATTTTACAAAATGCTTGGCACGATTTAATCACTAGTAAGCCAAGTTTCTGAAGTTCATTTTTATCCAGTTAGAAAGTTGAAAGTAGAAGCTTGTCCTTACAACACTAAAGTTTAAATTGGAAGTAAACGACATAGATTGAGAAAGTAAGCAGTCGTGCTAACGGCGGGAATCTAGTTAAGTTAGTTTGTTTTACTGAGTTTTTTTCTGGGACATCTAAGATCTGAAACCATATTGCCTAACGCTTATGATGCTTGCGACAGTTTTTGTATGCGAAATCTGTCATTTGATTGCGATCGCGAGCTTCAGAAACGTTAGGCGATACGGCCTCCGATTGACAACTTTGATATTTGTATTGTATCATGTTTGTGATTGGTTAAATAACTAAATGAGACAATAGCAAACAAGACTGTAACGTCAAAGGGACCTCTCGATACCAACGCCATCTAGCGATATTTCATCTATAGAGAAACCATCATTAGAAGTTTTGCATTTTGTTACAGAAAAGGCTAATCATAGAACTAAAGATGAAGATAAACTTTGTCAGCTGAAGATGCGAGTGCATCAGCTGGATAAAAACCCATTTATCCACTTCACGACTTAAATGAATCACATAAAAATCATCATTATTAACAACATCATCATCATCAGCCGGAGAACGTCGACTGATGAAGAAAGACCCTCCTTTAGAATGACACCATGGACGGCAACTCGTCAATTGCATCTACCAGTTATCGCGAGAGTTACCCGCAAATGTCACGATATCGTCAGTATACCTAGTGTGAGCCCTGTAACTCTTCGCTTTCCGGTTCATGGTTACCACTCTAAACCTTTCTCCCCCAACTGTTATCTCATTTCTGTTCTTCGACTGACCTGCATATTCAACTGCATATTTTTCGAGCTATTTCAGTGATTCACCTCTTAAATTATCATCAGCATACAGCCTTAGGACGTCAACTGTTGGACATAATTGCACTAATAGGACTGAACCTGCGGCTTTAACCAGGTCATCCGTCAAACTCGTTGATAGAAGTCCTGCGCTGTGCTTGCCAATCCACGGTCTCCATTCGAGAGCTTTTCGACCCCCAGGCCGGTTCTCCGTGCCACTTCAACGAGCTAATTCACTTGGCTAGTTGCGTAAATAGTATCTTTTAAAATTTCCACAGCGTCTCGGGCAGAAGTACGCGAACTCAAATGCACGTAAGTTAATGTGGCCCTCAAGTTTTCATATCAGGTAAATTTATTGTTCAATATATTCTTCGTAAACACACATACTTGTGTTATGAACGTACCAGCAATAACTTCACGTCGCGTTATTCAAAGGTTGTTTATTGGAGCTCGAAAGCCATATTGAAAGCGGTTCATCATTCTATGAACCTCTATTCACACACAGGTTCTGCGGGGCCATTAAACAGGCTACTGCCATGATCCAAATTGTAGGCGAGGCGAGTTTCTTAAAGTTTCAGGCGTAAAATAAGTTTTTGTAACAAAAAATGCATAACTGTTCTTGGATTGTTTATTAAACGACATGTCAATCGAAGGCCATATTGTCTAACACTCTGATGTTCGCGACCACATTCACCATCTCTTTCTACCCTCGTCTTAACCATGAAAAAAAAGATGTGCTGAAAATTGTGATATCGTAACGCGCGAGCCGAAGCACGAGTGAAGCGAGCGTGCTGCGGCAGCAGCACTGCAGCGAAGCACCAGGACGTTAATTAACTTTAATTATCAGTGTTGGTTATGTAAGATGTATATCTACGGGAACAAGGGAAAATGCGGCGAGTGCTTATTGAAAAACAAAGGAAATAACTTATTGTTGTTCTTATTGTTATTTTTCTTAACCTGTGTAATGTGTTACTGCTGTTATAAATAAATTATTTTCTTTCTTTTCTTTCTTTCTTTCAAATCAAGTTAGCTTAAGCGTAAATGGAGATTACACTGAACCTAATACAAAACCCATTCAGCGTAAGACTCGCAGTGATGCCTTGCCAACTGTTCTGTTTAGTGATTTACCATTTTATTTCATGCTCATTTTACCTTTTATTTTATTTTTTTCTGTGTTCTTAAAAAGTATGTTGATGGTATATTTTTGATAATAACAGAAATATATTAGCAACAATGCAGCCTTACCCGGCTCTAGAGTTAAATTTAACGCTGTGGGATGGGCGCAGGCTGCAAATCACCCCTGCAAGTTTCTTTCGCTCGCAGCTTAGCCTGCCCATTTGCCACCTACTTACGAGGAATTGTTTTTTTTATTGTGTAGTCTTATTTTCTGTGGCAATAAATGATTTCATTATTACCTCTTTTATCAGGCAGCGGTGTTAAAAATGATGAAAAAGTCTCGAAACTTTGCCCGCCATTTTCCTAGCTGCAAATGCACATACTGAGCGGTCGGTTCTACGCAAATCTATCTCTGAAATATAATCCTCAATATCCTTTATTGGAACAAAGAGCGGAAGTCTGTTCGGGGATAATTGCTTTTATGTCGAAATAAAATAATAGAGTAAGGATATCCCGCTAACATTATAATGCGAAAGATTGTACTTAAGTCTTTTTGCTTGTTTGTTTCCTTTCACGGGTAAAAGCTAGTTTGCTTATATATAGAAAACGTGTGGGTTTCTTAAATAAAGATTATTTATAGTAGAAGGAATTTTTCTCAAAAATGGTATAAAATGTTGTTGTCATCAAAAACGCCGTAGAAAGTAAAGCATCCTGGAGACTAGCTGGTAGTGTCCAGAAGTAATCTCGAACTGTCCAGGAAGTAAGTATGAAATTTACTTCCTGGACAGTAACGGTTCCTTTAAAAATTTTGAAACCCGTCATAGGTAAACAGCGCGCGGGCCGACCGGCAGTATTGGGTGTAGTTAACTAATATTTTGAAATGGGTCCATGTCATTATTATTATCACCGTCATCATCACCATCACTAACAATAATCATCATCATCATCACCATTATCATCACCATCAACGACTGCGACTATAATTATCACCATCACTTACAATCATCATCATCATCACATCACAATCACTATCATTTCATTATCACCATCGTCATCATTTTTAACAAAAGCTCTGTACAAGCTTCGACCAGTAATCGCCATCCTGGCCTCGTATCATTGATGGTCCCACCTGTTGGTTCGGCCATCAAACTTCAACTCGTCCATCCGGCTTACTTACTGGTCTCTCCATTAATGTATTCGTATTATTTTTATTTCGTGACATACAACTTTCTTATTTTTTAATACCTTTTTGTTATGCTACGTTACTTTGTCACGAATAAATGATTTCTATTTCTATTTTTTTTTCTATTACCTGAAATAATTCGTCATGCCGAGCGAACGAAAAGAACGAGCGAAACTATTCCGTTACAGCATAAGCAAAATACTTTCAGTCTGCACATGCTCTGCTCTTACATGTTCTGGCTCTTATCTTTAAGCCGTCTTATTCCTTTTGTTACGAGCTTTATCATCCTTACGATGCCTTAAGGCTCAACGGACCATCGACATACCTTTTTTTCAAACAAAGTCCAACGCAAGGTCAACACGCAATAAAAACTTATGGATATGTCTGCGTGATATTTTCACTTCTTTATTATGAGAGGAAAACGAGCAAGCGGGTCATCTGATGGGAAATGATCACCACTGTCCATGAGTACCAACAACTCCACCCACTCCCCACCCCACTCCGGACCCACTCCGGATTGCTACCACCATCTTGCTCGCTAATCCTGCCGTGAAGCAGCAGTGCTTGCACTGTTGTGTTTCAGCGTGGAGAGTAAGACAGCCGGTGTGAATTACTGGCACTTGAGATATCCCATCTTAGGCCTCTAGGTTGGCAACGAATCTGCAATCCCCTGGTGTTGCAGATGTCTATGAGCGGTGGTGATCTCTTACAAGTGAATGAAATACCAATATTGTCTCTGGTGCGAAACTGAATCGCTAAGTCGCGAAAGGGATGCCGCTATATGTAACCAAATATTAAGATTAAGATTAAGATTAAGATAGATTTATTTGCCAACATGAACAATACAGGATAGGCACACAGAATACAAATAAACAATAAACTTATAAAAAATGCGTTTGCCAGTCCCTTGCACTGTGTGGCAAAAGGAACAGGCTCAGCTTATGCTGCGCTTGCTCAGAAGCTGCCAGCGCTGGTTTTCAGCCTGCCCCCGTTGACTCAGGCTAGCTAGAATACTAAAACCTCTTTTTTTGGAAAACCATAACATAACGCTGTCACTAATCCACGAGTCTCTTTTCTCACTGAAAAATTAGTTTTATCAATGAGGAGCTAAGAAGCACAATGTCGTGAGTACCTATGAAAAGTTATACAACTTGAAAAAAAGTTTAAAAGTTCTTGAAATTAAAAAATATTCCAAGTAAAACACTTAAAAATCCAAAAGAATTGACAGAATGAGTAACTTATACTGAATCGCTAAATTTGACACTGAAGCGATTCAATTCCCACTCAAGTTATGCATCATGGTACGAAAACCGCTTGAAGTGAGTGAATGAAAATGTCTGTATCGCTGTCGCTGAACCGTGCTTGAACTGAATCGCAAAAATAACGTCGTGGTACGAAATAGCGATGCAGTTCAGTTTAGAGCCTAAACTGAATCGTAGAGCGTGGTAGGCCCCCAGCACTAAAAAGTTAATTGACCCAAATGCGAAAGTTTGTAAGTCTGTTTGTTTGTTAACTCTT
Source organism: Choristoneura fumiferana (assembly GCF_025370935.1). Taxonomy (NCBI): domain Eukaryota; kingdom Metazoa; phylum Arthropoda; class Insecta; order Lepidoptera; family Tortricidae; genus Choristoneura; species Choristoneura fumiferana. The sequence goes on along the minus strand of NC_133494.1, from coordinate 18,544,988 downwards.
CACGTCTAAACCGCTGAACCGATTTAGATGAAATGCGGTGTACAGATAGTTTGAGCCACGGGAAAGATTATAGGACAGTTTTTATCCTAGATAATTGCGCAGTTCCCGTGGGATAACAAAAAATGAATTCTACGCGGAGTCACGGACAAAGGCCTAGTAGATTAATTAGGGTTGAATACCTTTTGATAGAACCTTGGAAAAAACAATGAATAAACAAAGCCCCCCTTCTCTTAAAAACCAACCCGTTTATCAAAAAAACAAGCAAAAATCTCTCTTACCTCTACGTCATAAGGTAGTTTAGGACAGCATTTTGTAACGCAGTCTTGATCGGCTCGATTTACATTGAAAGCGACTAATATTCAATTTGCGACTTTAATGAGGTTACGATAGATTTGAATATTGTCCCCGCGGCCCGTGCTAATTAGGTTTAGATGCAGATGCAGCGTTTATTTTATTAAACTAATTTCGTCATTTTAGTTAATTTTCATGGAAATCCTTTTAAATAACTCTGTGGTCGCTGTTTATTCTGTATAACCAAGACCTTGTGCAAAATTGCATGTTTATTTACTTAGTGGTGGAGATTTCAACCCTAATGGCTCCACTATTTTTAAAAAAAAACAATTACCGAATTAAACATATAATTATCGAACCTGCCCACAAAATTTCACGAGAATTGTTTTTTTTTTATTCGACTGGATGGCAAAGAAGCAAGTGGGTCTCCTGATGGTAGAGATCACCATCGCCCATAAACATCTGCACTGGTGTTGCAGATGCGTTGCCAACCTAGAGGCCTATGATGGGATGCCTCAAGTGCCAGTAATTTCACCGGCTGTCTTACTGCACTGCTGCTTCACGGCAGGATTAGCGAGCAAGATGGTGGTAGCAATCCGGTGAACCTTGCACAAGGTCCTACCACCTGGAAAATGTTCATGACAATGAACAAATTATAGTAACGCTTCATTTACATTATTATTATTACATTGTGATCTCTTACCATCAGGAGACCCACTTGCTCGTTTGCCATCCAGTCGAATAAAAAAAAAGTCCTCAAAATGCATCCTCGCACATTCCACGACGGAACACCAGCATCGCAAGTATTGCTGCTTGGTGACAGGATTAACGAATAAGATGGTGTTAGCAACCCAAAACCTTAAATTCGCAAAAAGGTGTTAGTAGACATAAGCAATCAAATGTATAGAAAGAAAGAAAGAAAAATTTATTCACTATTCGCAAAAACTCACCAACCAACGTACCTACCAACTAAACCAACTAAAGCACCCAACTAACCAAAGTACCAACCAACACAAACCCAACCAACCACCAACTAAACCATGAACCACCACCAACCAAACCAACTAACCACCAACCACCACCAACCAAACCAACCAACCACCAACCACCACTAACCAAACCAATCAACCACCAACCACCACAACCAACCAACCACCAACCACCACAACTAATCAACCAACTAAACCAACCAAAGTATATCAACTAATGTTTTCTAAGTTTTCTTTCCAAAATGTTGCAAGTAAATGTTTTCTTTTTTCCTTCAAACTATTTGACCTTTATGCGAATTGGCCATAAACAGGGTAGAAGGGCTCTACCTCTGCCCTTTATTTCTATCGGGGCCTAATTTGCATTCATATGCAGAAATTTGGAACCTTTTATTTTTCTCGACAGTTAAAATAAGGGACGAGGGTTTCGTACGGAAATCTTTGGTTCAGTTGGGGCTATTACCTGTTGGAATAAAAAAGATTATGATATTTATGGAGTTATGGCTTTTGACCGTGATTTCGCTCACAAAAAGCATTATTTTTACCCGACTGCCCGAAAGAGGGTTATGTTTTTCGAGCGTATGTATGTATGTATGTAAGTATGTATGTATGTCCATTTCTTTGGTCCTCGCTGCAGCCTAAATGGCTAGACGGATTGTAACATATGAATGAGGTATCATTGGATTCGTCATAACTGTCGGAGTGACATAGGGTATTATATATTTCAATATATGGCTTCTGCGAAAAAAAAATATGGCGAAGGAATAAAAAAAAATGTTGTAAGTATTGTAACAATATGTAAATTAAAATGAAAGCTAATAATTAGCCCATTCTAAATATATATGGGTTATAATACTTTCAATCTACTATTTCACGGAAATATCAAAGTATAAAAATAAAAAAAAACATTAAATTTAACAAAAACCCGACTGTCTTAAAACTAAAAGAGAAATAAGTCTAGTGGTCTAGAACTCTGTAAAGAAGCTAATTTAAAGTTCAGGCAGTCGGCTTTTTTGATTTTTTTATATGTATTTAAGTATACATTTATCTTTATAAATATGTTTATCCGTTGCCTAGTACCTACTCATATAGTAAAAGCTTTGCCTAGTTTGGGACTAGGTGATTGATATTTATTTATTTATTGCTACTCTATTAAACATTTACTATGATTCATAATCATAATCGTTGTCTCAACATTGTTGTACAAAAAGTATTAAAAAATTAGCAGCACCCAAAAGTATAGTAGAAAAAAACTTCGGGCAGTCGGGAAAAAGGCCGCATCGTGAGGAAACCTTCACAAACCTACGAAGCAAATAAATGTGGTGTGTGTGAAGTTTGTAAACCGCACTGGACCACCATAGGAACTACGGATTAAGCCTGAGCACTCTGAAAGAAGGCCTATGCTCAACAGTGGACCGAATAGGTATATAGCCCGAATAGCGAATAGGTAGGTAGGCCGTGATTTGAAAATGTACAATCCGGAGGTGACTTTAGCCTTGAATTGATTTGACAAAAGCATCTCTGGTTTACATCTAAAGAGCATTAGGAATCAAATTAAATGGAAGTAGATCTGGAGACTTAAGGCTACGGCCTTTGAGTGTTCAAGCGACTGAGTGTGGGGGGATTTTACTGTCCAGCTGTGATTGGAACAGCTGCATCACTACATAGCATATTTAGAATAGGCTAGTTATTAGCTTTTATTTGATACCCATATTGTTTCAATACAAAGTTTTTTTTTTTCATTCCCTCGCCAAATTTTTTCGCAGACACCATATTGAAATATTATATAGCCCCACTCTCTTACTCCCACAGTAATGACAAATCAATAATACCTCATAATATGTTAAAATCCGTCCAGCCTTTTAGGCTGCAGCGAGGACCAAAGAAATGGAAGATAAACACACAACATACATACATACGCCCGAAAAACATAACCCTCCTTCGGACAGTCGGGTAAAAGAGGGTGTTGTTAGTTTTACGCCAATGTCTGTCTGTCTGTAGCATTGTGGGCCTCAAACGGATAGGTCTGATTTCGCTTTTTTTACGTGAAATCGAGTTTGTATTTGCGAAATTGCGAAGCCGTCCCAGCCAGCAGAGTGGTGGCTGTGTAGGCCAACGCTGGTCTTCCGCTGTGACCACTTGGCGACTTCACCGAAGGCGAAAAACATTTACTTACAAAAACAAAAAGTAAAAAACAAAATTCAAAACTAAATAAATAAGGTATAAGCCGTTATCGAAAAAACAAACTGAAACATACATGCACCGAAAAACCAGATAAATAGACCAGCGCTGGGAATCGAACCCAGGTCCTCGGCATTCCGTGCATCGTGCGTGTTTTTTGTGCATCTGTTTCAGTTTGTATTTTCGATATGGGTTTTACGGGATGACCGTAAAAGTAACCAAATTTGGATTGAAATAAAAAAGAGAAAAAGATAGAAAAGATAAGCCGTTTCCTTGAAAGACGAGAAATTTAGATGAGAAAGTGATTTACCTGTTTATCCGGCTGTGACACGACATCCAAGTGGTTCGTATAATAGTTTTAGGAGGGTCCTACAGTTTGAACATCCTGATTGAATTATTTACTTCCGCCACTCAGAAGCCCGCTTTAAAGTTAGTGTCAAGCTACTCGATCCTACTCCGTCTAGTAACTTGCTTGTAGCTTTTTTGCTGATTGTACTTGTATTGTTACCCAAACTACATTTGAATACCAAATTTCAAGTCGATTCCATTAACCGTTGAAGAGTTCCGTCCTGTGGAGACGTTCGTTGCCGGCCTACCAGGATGACACGAACAGATTATTGTATTGTCACGTAATTTACATAAGTATACTAAATTTCAAGTCGATCCATCTTCTACTCGTAGAAGTGGGTCGAATTTAACTTGCAAGTATTTGATTACAGACAGATAAACAGACAACGAGACAGGTGAAACTAAATATAAGCTTGTAAAATCTTATTACGGTTTCATAGTCAACTAGCCCACGGCTTCGCTTGCATTAATTTGGGATAAAATCGGTTTATTTTGCGGAGAATTATATGTAAGTAAATATAGATATAGACAGACGTTATTTTAGACGGAT
>NC_133494.1:18470989-18540402 GCF_025370935.1 Choristoneura fumiferana | reverse complement strand
ATTTAGAAAACGTTAAAATACGTTTCTCGTAATTTATAAATGTTATATTTAAAACAAAGTGTTATGCTTCTAGCTTCAAAAATGACGGACTTCCATACTAATTTTCAAACCCCTTCTCACCCCATAAGGCTTGAATTTCGAAAAATCCTTTTTTATTCCATGTTTACGTCTTTAAAACAACACCCGTTTAGATAGTCTTGATTTCTTACCACACCCACACCGTTTCTACTAAAATATACCGAATTAATATAAATACTATCAATGCAAATCCAATAAACACTTCAGCGCCAGATACTGGATAAAACGTCTTTAAACATATCCTCTGCATCCATCAACATCTTTCACTCAATGTACATTAAGTTGTCAATTCAGTAAGCCACATGTAAAAAGCAATGTCCAACTTTGCCAATTTACGTGCGTGTGGTAAAACCCTTAAAGATTTGAATACAAAGTTTAGTATTGAACAAACCAAAAACGTAGGTTCTGGTAGAGCAGAACACGTTTGATTGGCATTTCAGATCAAAGGCAGCTATTTCGGTTGCTTTTACTTTATATCCCGGAATGCTAGTAAATATAGATTTGATAAGTATTTAAGATGTATCGTATTACTACTGAACTACTTATTCATCTTCCTACGTGAATCAGCCGTGGTAGGCTCGAGTAGCTTGCCCTCTGGTCTCTTAAGAAGAATTTTGAAAAAGGCCGGTTTATTTTTTCGGTATTTATCTACTTATTTCGTTGTTCTTGCACCATACTTTTGGAAATGTGTAGAATTCACAGTCACTATTCATAGTTATGTTTTTACAATTCATAACAAGACATCTTGTTAGCCATAACATTAATCTTTAAAACCAGCCAAGAGCGTGTCGGACACGCCCAAAATAGGGTTCCGTAGCCATTACGAAAAAATTAAGTAATATTTTTAGTATATTTTTATACCTTAGGCTGCTATTTAAGAGTAAAACTACTAATAAATGTCAAGCAAGCTTAGCCGTTATAGTTTTACTTGAAAGTTTGATATACTTACTACCATCCTGAATTTTTTCAAAATTTTCCTCCCTCCGGTTTAGATTTAAAAGGGGGCGGGGACGCTCGATTTTAATGAAATTTGCACTTTAAAGTTGAATATTTCGCAAAAAAATCAATGAATCGAAAAATCGTGTTTAAAAACCCCTAATGGTTTTAAAACACCTATCCAACGATGCCCCACACTATAGGGTTGGATGAGAAAAAAAATCACCCCCACTTTAAGTCTATGACCCTAAAAAAAAATTTTTTATTTTTATTGTACCATTTTGTCGTCATAGTTTATATATATATCCGTGCAAAATTACAGATTTTTAGCACTGATAGTCCCTGAGTCAAGCCGCGGACGGATGGACAGACAGACAGACAGATAGACATGGCGAATCTATAAGGGTTCCGTTTTTGCCATTTTGGCTCCGGAACCCTAAAAACCAAAGCAAAACCATACGACTGGCAGTTGATGCCAGCATCATTGGTTTCGTTTTTAGAATGAAAGAGAGAGAGAGAGAGATTTATTTTAGTTTCATTAGTACCACAAACTTACGTTGATAAGACTAAGTGTTGAAGAGCTAACGTAACCTACTTGCACGAAATGGTACCTACTGGCCATTAATAAGCGTTTGCTTTTGAACATGTCTGTCATCCTTATTCTATTGTATTGATTTTAATATGAACGTAATGTCTTATAAAAATGTAATCATCATCCCAGCCTATATACGTCCCACTGCTGGGCACAGGCCTCCTCTCAGAACAAGAGGGCTTGGGCCATGGTTCCCGCGCGGGCCCAGTGCGGATTGGGAACTTCACACGCACCATTGAATTGCTTCGCAGGTTTGTGCAGGTTTCCTCACGATGTTTTCTTCACCGCATAGCTCGTGGTAAATTCAAATGTAATTCCGCACATGAATTTTGAAAAAACTCAGAGGTGCGAGCCGGGGTTTGAACCCACGACCCTCTGCTTGAGAGGCGATAGGTCAAACCACTAGGCCACCACGGCTCAAAAATGTAATGGTTGAATGTAAATAAAACAACAATATTATCTTCCAGATCATTTTAATTTATATCAGGTTATGGGAATAAAATAAATAAAAAGGACTGGAAGTGATATAAAGCCAAAATGGCTAGCACCTCGTGCCGTATTGAGCTATTAAACAGAAACAATTATGACACTTGGAAGGTTCAGGTAAAAGCCGTTATGATAAAAGCAGGTTTGTGGAATTATGTTCTAAATCCTACACCGCCAATTACTGAAAAAGATCCTGAGGTTATTGCAAATTATGAAAACAATGAACTCCTTGCCAGGTCAGAACTTCTTTTGATAATTTTATCTCAAGAAATAAAAAATGTAAAAAACCGTTTAACTGCTTAAAACATATGGCAAAAACTCGAGGATATATATGAAAGTAAGCGACCTACTAAGAAGGCTTCACCCTCAAACAATTAATTGTTGCAAAATATAACGAAGGTGATTATTTAACAACAACACAATACAACGCACTTAGACAATTTAACTGACATTGTGGATAAACTTGCCAACATGGATGTCGATATAAATGCAGATCTTTTGTCCGTCATAATGCTCTACTCCTTATCATCGAAATTTGAGAATTTTCGTATAGCGATCGAATCGCGTGATAAACTGCCTTCTCCAGAGGAGCTAAAGATACATTTTTTAGAAGAAACCGAAACTCGTAAACATACTGAAGACATTATAGTTGAAACCAACGCAATGTTTATGAGAAAAAATTATGTACCCTAAAATATAAAAATAAACAAGATTTCTGTCAAGAGATCAATTCTTAATAATATAATGTCTGACTCGTTTGTTTCAAAATTCAATCCTCGCTTTTCTTACTGTCTCAAAAAAACAAACTCACGCCGCCATTTTCTACCTCCGCATGAATATTGGTAAGAAATAAGCTAAAAGGTTTTGCGTACGGTTTAAGAAAATATAAGAAATGCGAACATGTTACGCATGGAATTCGGTAGGGAAAAATATCCTCGAAGCCCAGAGACGTCTAACATATAATATTATTGTCATATCACAACGTTGTTACAGTGGATAAAATACATTTAACACAAAAGCACTTACTGCCTTTATCCTTATATTAACTAATATTATAAATGCAATGTTACTTTGTTCCACTTAGCCATGTGATTGCAATTAAATTTTACATACTTACCTACATTATAGCAGAAGAGCAGACTATTTTTAAGATAATCATTACTACAGGACTGGGTGCGTTATAGTGAACCAAAAACATAATTAAATGTGAATACTTCTTCTTCTTCTTCTTCAACCTTGATCTACCCAATGCTGAGTAAAGGTCTCTTCCATTTTAGACCATTCTGTGCGGTCGTGAGTTTTCCGCATCCAGTGCTTCCCAGCCGCTCGCACCAAATCGTCCGTCCATCTTGGCTGGCTGCCTCCCCACATTCCTGACCCCTTTCGTGGTCTCCACTCCAACAACTTTTTGCCCCATCTTCCATCGAACCTACGGCGAATATGGCCCGCCCACTTCCACTTCCTAGAGGATATGGTTTTAGCCATGTCAGTTAGTCCCGATGTGAATACTCCGAGGCATTAAATTTATGAAATACTAGCTGATGCCCGCGACTCCGTCCGCGTAGTATTTGTTTATCGCTATCCTGCGGGAACTGTGCAATTTTCCGGGATACAATAGTTATTTGTGTCACAAGGGAGCAAAATGGTGTATTTACGGCGAGGGCGTACATTGAATCCAGAATGTAGCGAAGGATTCTAAAGTAGAATCCTGAGCGTAATGAGGGATTCAAGTGTTAACGCCCAAGATGAAAATAATTTTGCTCCCGAGTAGCTCATACAACTTTTCACAACGAGCATTAAGAAACTTGAAAAAAAAAAAAATATTATTATAAAGAACAACCGGCTTAGAAAATGGTGTGGCTTAACAATTATCAACTTCAAAAAAATGGCATTTGCAATAAAACACTTAGAAAACCCTTGAACAGAAAAGTTGCACTTTGCTCCCTCTCGTCAGGGAGGAAAAGTTACTTTTCTGAAGGAGAGGTGTGAAAACTATCTTACGTCCTTCCCCGGTACTCAAACTATCTGTAAAGGTACCGAATTTAATCTAAATCGGTTAAGCGGTTTAGACGTGATTGAGTAACAAACATCCAACATCTGCACAAACTTTCACATTTATAATATTAGTAGGATGTTTTACAATACGAACAAACAAACAAGTAAAATGAAAAATGGCAATAGCATTAAACAAATAATAAACAATTCCTGGTAATGCATATCCATTTTAAAGATTCGTGAAATATTTCTTCAAACATGGAGATTTATGGAAATTACTCTTTTTGAACGATTTTCATCGCGTTTGTTTTGATTTATTAGTTATTTGCGACTGCATATTTTATGGATACGACAATACCAAAGATAGTAAGAAATAATAATAAATAAATAAATATCATGGACACTTGACACCAATTGACCTAGTCCCAAACTAAGCAAAGCTTGTACTATGGATACTAGGCAACGGATAACATACTTATATAGATAAATACATACTTAAATACATATTAAACATCCAAGACCCGAGAACAAACATTCGTGTTATTCACACAAATATCTGCCCCGGCCGGGATTCGAACCCAGGACCTCAAGCTTTAGTCAGGTTCTCTAACCACTTAGCCATCCGGTCGTCATCAAATAATAAATCAAATAATAGTTACCTATTTTAAGTACTTCAACAAAATTATGTTTTTGAAAATCTACGAGCATTTTTGTAGGTACGGTTGCCATTATAAATATAGGTACCTACGTGAACTTCAACATGTTTTAAACTTTCGAGATTTTCACTCATATCTATTACAACAACCGGGACTTATCACGCTTAACGAAATGAGTAATAATTACCTATATCAAAGCTTAAGACAGTGAAGTTTATATCAATAGGTAACACGGCCGTGTAGTGTTCTTATATTTATTAACCCCCGACGCAAAAAGAGGGGTGTTATAAGTTTGACCGCTATGTGTGTCTGTCTGTCTGTGTGTCTGTTTGTGGCACCGTAGCTCTTAAACGGGTGGACCGATTTGAATGCGGTTTTTTTATTTGAAAACACGTTTTCTAGCGTTGGTTGTTAGACATATTTTATCAAAATCGGTTTAGCCGTTTTTAAGATATTGAACTTTGAAGTGACAAAATCGGGGTTTTAAACTTTTTGTTGGTTAGGTTATACAAGCTTTTGTTTAGCTTGCCCTGTTTATTTATTTATTTGTTTGGGTCAAATCTTAGTAGCTAAATTTGACCCACGTACAGTGGTCCAATTGACTTGAAAATTTACATACTTATGTAAATTTGGTGACAATACAATAATCTGGTAGTGACATCTTGGTGTTCCTGCCAGGATCGTCTTTGCAGGAGGAACTCCTCAATGACCAGTACCGACTTGCATGCTTGGTACGAATATGCAATTTAAATGGTAATGCAAGTACCTACAGTCAGCAAAAAAGCTTGTATTAAAAATTATTTTTTTAACAGAAACTTATTCAAAAATCGCAATCATAAACATCAGAGTCGACAGACTGACTATTAACAGACCACTGTAACATTATATCAACATTTTTTTTGTACACAGCAGTTGTGTTCAGTGCGCAAGTCTATTTTTTGTTTTTTTTTTTGCATTAAGTTAATAACGTAATAAAAGATGATCTGGAGTGGAAATTCAAATAAAGGAAACTCGGTTCTCTGCCTTTTCCCAGCTCGCGTTTCCCAAACGTTTTCTACTGAACCTAATCTACTGTGTTCTATAAAAGCATAATAAAGCACTAGAAAATTGAGAGTTGTGAAATGAAATAGTTATAAATAAATAATAAATAAATATCAAGGACAATTCACACCAATTGACCTAGTCCCAAAGTAAGCTTAGCAAAGCTGTATTATGGGTACTAAGCAACGGATAAATATAATTATATAGATAGATACATACTTAAATACATATTAAACACCCAAGACCGAGAACAAACATTCGTATTTTTCATACAAATATCTGCCCCGACACGGGAATCGAACCCGGGACCTCAAGCTTCGTAGTCAGGTAATAGTTGGCAAATTAAACATTTGCCACACAATAATTCTGTGAAAACGTAGAACCAGGGCAAATTCACATACACAGTGAAGCTGTACACATACAAAATAACGTTTATTACACAATTTAATCCGATATGAAAACTCTCGCTTTAACAGTTATTACGACGCGGAACCCATAAAACGGCAGTAAAACTGATTATCGAGTTAACATAGACGTAACTGTAGCACAGACTCGTTAAACGACATTAACTTGCTTGTCACTAACATTGTCAAATAAGCTCATCAGAATACACCTCCAAGCCAAAATGCAGCAGCCAATCGGCATGCGTGAATCGAAATTCAAACTCCCACATTGGTTTTAATTTACGTTCCAAATATAAATTTCGAACGACTTCCTTATTCTTCACGCTGTCGGTATCGGAAATACATTTATGTTTTTACCGCTCTGTTTTGAAAGTTTTATTTGAATCCAGTTTTAAATCCAAGGTTTAACCTTAAGATAACATTGCATTTATATGTGAGCTCTATTTGTGGTTTATTTGTGTGAACTTGTAGCAATGATTTAGGCTCTTCGACAGATAATAAAATCGTATGTGGTCGTAACAATTAAATGTACTGTTGTCCAACAACAAAATAAATCTTCGGAATGTCCATTCGGTTTTTTGTTCGCCGTGAATGTGGAAAGTTCCGTTTGAGAATAAGAAGTTCGAACTTCTTGTTTATTTAATGTTTTGTCTCTTTAACTAATCAAAATGAGTAGTTTTTTTTTCGGATTTGTATAATGAAAATGAAAAAAAAAATGAAAATAATTTATTGCATAAAAAACTTATAAACAAGAGTCTACGGCTCTGGATCCTGAGCTAGGAGTCCCTGTGTTACAGGATCCAGGTAGGAAATAAGACCGGTTAATATATACTACTACTACGCATTACTTCCTGCTACTGCTTATATACTAAAACCTAACTAAGATTATTATAATATTAGGTACATTTGCTATTTAAATGTGCCTAATAATAATAGAGACCCCATAACGTTTGTATTTCAAACTTCCAGCGAATTTCTTTTAGTCCGTAAGTTTTTATAAGTAAAATACATAAAAGCTTAGTACCTACGCTAGTTTCTCTGCCTAAATACTAGACAACGATGAATTGTGATACACATACCCTTGTCTCAGTTACTGTAAAAGCTCTACAATAGAATCAAAAATCAAATTATTCGAATGTACCTCATGATTTTGAACATGATAGACATTGTGTCTATTTAATAGCTTTGTGTTGGTATATTTTTTACTGATGCCACTAATGTCTATACAGGACTTTATCATTCGTAAGTAGTAAAGAATTGGCAGTGTCTAATTATTTACTGACAGTTACTGAAAAAATGTAAAAAGAAGAAGAACATGAATCTGTTTCCCCTATATACTCGTCCCCAAAATCTCCGTCCACGGCAGAGATTGGCGAAACCGGTTTCCACTTTCAAATAATACACTCCGGTCCATACGCAATGTCAATAAAAATCTATAACTACAACACAATACAATACAATACAAATATTCTTTATTGATCACCAAAAGCAGTACAGACACATTACGAAAATAGAAAAATTCAGGTAGACAATAGGCGGTCTTATCGCTAAAAAGCGTTAACCACGTTCCCGAATCCATAAAAAATATACAGGATAATAATTTGTTTAAAGGCTGTTTAAAAAAATATCTCCTAGATAAAGCATATTATTTACACTATAAAAGACTTTTTTTCAGTAGGCTTATAGTTTTAAGCTTATAGATTAAGACCTATCCAACGATACCCCACACTATAGGGTTGGATGAGAAAAAAAAAATCACCCCCACTTTACGTCTATGGATGGTACCCTAAAAATTTTTTTTTGATTTTTTTATTGTACGATTTTGTCGGAATATATATATATATATATATATATATATCCGTGCACAATTACAGCTTTCTAGCATTGATAGTCCCTGAGCAAAGCCGCGGACAGACGGACAGACAGACAGACAGACAGACAGACAGACAGACAGACATGGCGAAACTCTAAGGGTTCCGTTTTTGCCATTTTGGCTCCGGAACCCTAAAAATGGAGATTTTTGTGACTGACTGAATCTGAATTCAATTTCAGGATTACCATAGGTACAGAACTTGGCATTCTTTCAGATCTCAAATCTTTTGTCGACACAGTCGACAGCCACGATATTTATTAATATTGAACTTGGCTCCCATTTTCACATTTTTGTTTTTGGTGGGATTTTATCTACTGTCATGTTTAGTGTGCGTAAAAAGGATCCTTAAATTCCTTAAAACTTTACCAAAGGACCCCAAGTCTAGGTCAAATAGCTCCAGCTTAAAAGAACATTTTGGAACCCCGTTTAAGTTCTCTAGGAATGCCGCTTCTCTCGCTCTATGAAAAGCAATGGTATTTCCAAAGTTTCCGACTTAAAGTTGTGAAATTTCAACTTGTTAATTTGCTGGACTTGCAAGAGAGTTTCTTTTCAATTTGATGTCGTTAAAGATCATTGTTTTCAAATAATACGAGTACAGTCGAACAAACTGATTTATGTACGGCCATGGAAACTGAATAACGTACCAGGGTGGAAACTTTGTGCTACTAATGGCACGTTGACATTTTATACATTTACCAGAGAAATTATAGCGAAATTGATTATGAAATGGTGCCATCCTGGTACACGATTCAGTTTCCTCAAATTTACCATGGTGGATGTACCTTTTAATAATCAATTTTACAATGATTTCCTCGACAAATGAATGGGATGTCAACATGATATTTAGTAGCACAAGGGTTCTACCCTGGTACATGTTTCAGTTAGTTCGACTGTACATGGTGATGGTACAAAACGATTTTGATACGAAATATTAATGTGAGGTTTCCTTTCGCAAAAAATAATATATAAAACCTTGTAAAAACACGGAGGTTTATACTCGAATCTTGGGTTTTTAGGGTTCCGGAGCCAAAATGGCAAAAACGGAACCCTTATAGTTTCGCCATGTCTGTCTGTCTGTCTGTCCGTCCGCGCTTTGCTCAGAGACTATCAATGCTAGAAAGCTGTAATTTTGCACGGATATATAAATAAACTATGCCGACCAAACAGTACAACTAAAAATTAAAAAAAAAAAATTATTAGGTTACCTCCCATAGACGAAAAGTGGGGGTGATTTTTTTTTTCTCATCCAACCCTATAGTGTGGGGTATCGTTGGATCATTCATCCCAGCCTATATACGTCCCACTGCTGGGCACAGGCCTCCTCTCAGAGCAAGAGGGCTTGGGCCATAGTTCCCACGCGGGCCCAGTGCGGATTGGGAACTTCGCACGCACCATTGAATTGCTTCGCAGGTTTGTGCAGGTTTCCTTACGATGTTTTCCTTCACCGCAAAGCTCGTGGTAAATTTCAAATGTAATTCCGCACATGAATTTCGAAAAACTCAGAGGTGCGAGCCGGGGTTTGAACCCACGACCCTCTGTTTGAGAGGCGATAGGTCAAACCACTAGGCCACCACGGCTTTTTTAATCGTTGGATAGGTCTTTTAAAACCATTAGGGGGTTGCTAAAACGATTTTTCGATTCCTCTAAAGTCTAAACCGGTGGGTGGAAAAACTTGAAAAAAATCAGGATGGTAGTAAGTATATCAAACTTTCAAGAAAAACTATAACGGCTAAGTTTGCTTGAGAATTATTAGTAGTTTATGACTAAATAGCAGCCTAAGGTATAAAATATACCTAAACTTGAAAGATTCCGTATACAATACGAAATCCTTAGAAAAATATTACTTAATTTTTCCGTAATGGCTACGGAACCCTATTTTAGGCGTGTCCGACACGTTCTTGGCCGGTTTTTTAATATCTACTTTAGTACGTATGTATTTATCTTTATATAATAATTTACATGGGACAATACAGAATATCCATAGGACTAAAACTACTATTAAATTCAAATAACGAAAACTAAAACTTTAATTAAAAAAGAGAGGTTGGCCTCTTGGCATGGTGCCCATCGCGCAAGCAGCATTCCCGCGTTGAACTGCGATTGCGATTCTTTGCGCGAGAAAGCTGCCGGCGCGAGGGTTGCCTGTTGCCTCCCTTGACCTATTGCTGAGCTCCCTGTGTAGCTTCAGCGCACCCTTACCCCAAGGACCTAGAGTCTCGACGCCGAAAGCAAAGAAATGATGTTGGGCGCCGAGACAGCCATATTTTGTGACTTTGAGGCGTTCCCGGGCGTCTGCCGCCGCCTCGCACGTTTGGTAGTTGCTGCTAGGTAGGACGACGCCAGGGTGTCTGTACAGGTAGCGTCCCACACCAGCGCACGGTTAGTCTTCCAGGGTATCAACGACATTCCGTCAGGGCGCTTGCCATCGCTTCGTACAATCTGGGACTCCAGAGCAGCGGGAACGTTGGCACTAACGAGCGCCCTTCTGAGAATGTCGTTGAGAGCGGCGTGGTGGGACAGGCGGCCGGCGCCCGAGGAGCAGGAGAGGCCATGGTGGCCGAGACGGTCCACTGGAGCCCCACAAGAAACACAATTGTGACTTGCGACTTGGGACTAGTTAGATTGGCCTTAATTGTCTAGTGGCTTTTTAAATTTATTTATATACTAGCTTTTGCCCGCGGCTCCGCCCGCGTGGTATTCGGTTATCGCGCGCTGTTCCCTCGGGAACTGTGCATTTTTCCGGGATAAAAGTAGCCTTTGTTA
The DNA here is from genome assembly GCF_025370935.1 of Choristoneura fumiferana. Lineage (NCBI taxonomy): Eukaryota > Metazoa > Arthropoda > Insecta > Lepidoptera > Tortricidae > Choristoneura > Choristoneura fumiferana. The sequence continues at coordinate 18,529,578 of NC_133494.1, read as the reverse complement.
CTCTTGGGTCCATAAACTATCTCTATGCCAAAAATCACGTCGATCCGTCGCTCCGTTATGGCGTAAAAGACGGACAAACATACACACAAACACACACACTTTCGCATTTATAATATTAAGTATGGATGTAAATGTAAAATTCGTTGTGGCCTAGTGGTATGGGTTACGCTAGGGCCTCTCAAGCAGAGGATTGTGGGTTCAAATTCAGACTCACGCACCTCTGAGTTTTGTATATTTGCAAGTATGGCAACTACGGTCCACGCCCTTTCATTCTGAGAGGAGCGCTGTGCTCAGCAGTGGGATCTGTAAAGGCTGAGATGGTGAATGGTGGAAACTAGAAATTAGGACATATTTATCTCACGTAAGATGTTCAACTGTCATCATCCATTAAACACCAGTTTGCGGCAAAACCGTTAAAATAGATTTAGTTTTAACGACAGTTTAACTTTACGCTACAGCGTACAAACATAATCTTGAATCATAATTAAATTTAACAGCATAGGGTTGTGCTTCAACTTGTATTTGTTTGTAAAACAATACTCTCAAAGTGCTACATCTGGCAGCTAGTGATAACCCTAGAACCATTTCAGGAACACTAGCGTATTACAAGGATTATTTTTGCAGGTCGTAAAACGACCGCACGTCTTTATATTGTAGATATAAAGTTCAATGTAGCGAGGGTTAAAGGAGGAATGGATGCATTAATACGTTGGCTACTATAAAATAATGCTTTCTTAGCTTATGTCATAAGTGAGTTGCTGCCACACTATGCGGTTTTGGTTCTGTGCACAATTTAATTTCATCGCCAATTTGCTTTTTTTTCTTTTTTTTTATTCGACTGGATGGCAAACGAGCAAGTGGGTCTCCTGATGGTAAGAGATCACCACTGCCCATAGACACTCGCAACACCAGGGGGATTACAAATGCGTTGCCAACCTAGAGGCCTAAGATGGGATACCTCAAGTGCACTGGCACTTGAGGTATCCCATCATCCGGTGAAATTACTGAATTTCACCGGCTGTCTTACTCTCCACGCCGAAACACAACAGTGCAAGCACTGCTGCTTCACGGCAGGATTAGCGAGCAAGATGGTGGTAGCAATCCGGGCGGACCTTGCACAAGGTCCTACCACCTGCAAAACCTTGCTTGATCTGCTTGGGCTACCCACGGAATAGAAAAAAAAAATAGGAACTGGCAAACCAACGAGACAAGCTAGCTCTGTTTGAGGATTTACTAATGTTTCGGCGAAAATTATTTAGCAAATTATTACCTCCCAAACTATCTACTTCTACTTATCCCATATTTTTATTTGGGCAAAATGTTATTTCCCAACTCAACGTTTTTTTGCACTGATATCATTTCTCAACTTATGATTTGATAAATTATTATTAATAAATTATTATTTTCGTCAAATGTATTGATTGGCATACCTTAATTTAGCAACATATTTAATGACCTACTTTCCTAGTGGCAGTTATCCTGGCTGCTATAAAAAAACAACTTAACATCGAAGGTTACGGCGGGAGCTACGTTCCGCTTCGCTCTCGCCTTAGCTCTCTGAACCTAAACTATCCAAGTCGCTGCTGCTCCGAACCGTCTTGCTGGCTCGCTTCGCTCGCTCGCACAAATAAAACTGAAGTAAAACTTTGCAATATAAAAATTGGCCAAATGTTATTTGACAATTTGTTATTTTCCTAAGCACTATTACTTATTCTGTGGCCTAAGCCAATCATTCGTTACATAATCATTTGCCACAAAAGTGTGATGAAATTATATTTTAATTAAATTTGGGATGACAAAATTTTAAATTTTATCAAAAATTGCTTTGGCGACCGTCATCTTATCAATTTGTACTTTTGACAGCTGCTATAAATGTGAGTTTATTAATATTGACGAAGGTCTGTCTTGTGCTCTACGAAAATTGTATTGCTGTAAGATCGAGTATTTATTTTTAAAATATTTACACGCTTGATACAATATAGCCCAGAAATGTCAGGTGTCAATCATTGGTTTAGTTTAGTCTCATATGCCAAACGAATAAATAAGCGCTTACGTTATGCTAGCCTTTAGTAGGTACGAATTATTTTGACACGACATGCGTGTCACTGGCATAGGAGTAGGAACTAAAAAGTCACAGACGTTGTGTCACTGGCACCGAAATGTATTACGTCTGTGACACGTATACGTGTCACTGGCATAGATGTGACTGCTGTGGGATATGCGTAGGCATAGCGTAAGAGCTAGTATATATGTGGGAATGAGGGTGGATTACTGTTTGAATGATTTGATGTAAACGAGCGACCGAATGACTGAAGACTAATGTGGAGTGAATGAGACGAGCGAATGAGTAAAAGAGTGTGAGTTACGATCGGGTGAGCCTAGTTGCTGCATGTGTTTTCTGTTTTATTTTGTCAATTAACGTATTCCATTTAGTTTTTTTTAATAAACTTTTCTACTTTGTGTTTTAAAGTTTGTTTTCCTTCGCACGATCCCACATTTTTGGGATCTCGTCCGGGATCAGAAGGAAAAAAATTAAATCGTGGATACGACGACGGACTGGTGTGCTACGTGGTGTAACGAGGCGGTTACATTTTTTGTTACGGCGGTTGCCATTTACGACGGGCGACCGAAAATAACAGCGACGACGAGTTTCTGCTGGCTTCTGAAGTAAGACGGTGGCTTCTGAGCGGCAAGAAACTGCACATCAGCGAGATGCGAGCAGATACGATGTATGACGGAGCAGTTAGCGAGGCTCAGAGTGGCGGTGTGGATGAGGCACCAACACTGAAACTCCATACGACGACGACGACTACTGCAAGTGTGATGACGACGTACGACGTTAGTGAAAGCCTGCAGTACAGTGACGATCTGATAGAGAAATTTAGCGCTCAAGACAAGACGTATAGCGTGACTAAATTTATGGACGACATCGACGAAAACGCGGCAATATTTGGGTGGACGCCTTTACAACAATTGATTGTCGCCAAACGCAGTATGACGGGTACCGCAGCGCTTTGGCTTCAAGCGGAGCGACCGTTCAAATCGTGGAATGATTTGAAATACGCGCTGAATAAAGAATTCCCAGACACGGTCAACATCAAACAAATTCACGAGTTGATGGTGGCGCGTAAAAAGAGGAACGACGAAAGTTGCCTAGAGTATTTTTACACGATGCGCGAATTGGGTAAAATCGGAAAAATGCCAGATTATGTGGCAATCCCATACATTGTCGACGGAATCGAAGACTTAAAAACACACAAAATGATGTTTTACGGTGTTACATCATACAGCGATTTAAAGGAAAAAATTAAGATTTACGAAATGATAAAAAACAAGAGGGTACCTACGCATTCACTACAAGACGTGACGAAAACCCGGCTCAAACCAGTTTACTCGAGCTATAGCTGTGAAGAAGGAGAAAATCGTGTGTCCAGTGTGTGCCCGAACGAAGAAAATGATGTGAAGTGTTACCAATGTACCCAATTCCATCACATATCGGCGCATTGTACGTATTCGTTAACATTGAACGAATCAGCTGACGAGGTGCATAATGGCGGCGCGGACGGAAGAACGACGAGCTTGTTCGTGCAAACTCTCGGTCACACTCAAACGAATGAACGGAACGAAGAATGTTTTCAGAACGAACGAAGTGACCGAGAACGACATGAACATGGCGGCAAAGATGGCGGCGACGGTTGTCAAACGTCACATGACAGAACTGACGTTGACAGTTGTGACAGCAGCGCAAACAGCTGTGATCGAACGGTAAATCAAAACATTGATCGAAGAAGGCCGACAAAGAAGATTTTATCGTTTAATCGATGTTTTAACGTCTCGTCGGACTCCGGTAGTAACTTTAATCTCGTGTCGGAGAACTGTTATAAGTACTACACAAAGTGCGAACGGGTAGTGACAGAACTTAGTGCATCACGAGTTGTATCACCGGGATACAAGAAAACGACGAACTTTGCGATCAACGACGAGTGTTTTAACGTAATTCCGCACCTTGTGCCACAAGACTTTATCCCATACGGTGTTATACGAGGCCAAGAACTGTTCTATGACGTGACGGTCGTCATGAACGGCAGCCAGGTGCATTTATTGCTGAAGGAAGACGAGAGTTACCTTAGTAATTATTTGGTGTTAAGGGTTCAGGCTGCCAGAAGATATTGTGTCCAGAAATTGTACACCTACTGGTACGATTTTAAGATTAAAATAGTTATGAGGAAAGTTGACCAGTGGTTGGGATCACAGATGTCATTGACCTGTTACTGGTATGGTGTAAAATTTAAAATTGTTTGTTCGTTTTTCTCTAAGGGGATGTTTTTATTGTAAGATGTTTTTTTTTCCTGTTTTTAATTAAAGATGTAAGACTGTTGTAATTAAAGATGTAGCTGTTGCAATTTTTTTTAATATAAAATGCAAAGTACTTTGTTTTGTTATAATGATGGCTTATAGCACACATGTTTTAGGATTAAGGTGTACCTAGGTTAAGATGTTTAGATGTTTAAGATGTTTTGTTTAGAGGATGCCTGGGGACAGTCATGTGTGTAGGATGGCCGAATGTGGGAATGAGGGTGGATTACTGTTTGAATGATTGATGTAAACGAGCGACCCGAATGACTGAAGACTAATGTGGAGTGAATGAGACGAGCGAATGAGTAAAAGAGTGTGAGTTACGATCGGGTGAGCCTAGTTGCTGCATGTGTTTTCTGTTTTATTTTGTCAATTAACGTATTCCATTTAGTTTTTTTTTAATAAACTTTTCTACTTTGTGTTTAAAGTTTGTTTTCCTTCGCACGATCCACATATACATAGTGGATCGTTGCTGGGGCCGAACGTGTTAAAGGAGTTCGGAGGAGGAGGGTAAAGTCTATAGTAGTATAAATAGTGTCCTTTCTTATAGCAGTCTTCGAGAAACTAATACAATATTGCACGCTCGCTGAGCATCGGCACAATATCTCATGACATTTAATTAAATTAAACTAAAATACACTATCTACCCACTATTATCATTTATCAACCCGTGTGAAACCTTTCAAGTTTCTCTAATTGCAGATGCTCAGGAGCAAAATGTACTTTGTGGTAATGTTTCAAGGTTCAATGTTGAATGGTGCTCAGTAACGAGGGCTTAGAATGTGTTCGACGTAATTATGAGTTTGAGGTTGCCAATAGTTTCAGCGATGGGTATAGGATTATTCATATTAATTATTTATTCATCATCGTCATCCTAGCCCATATACATCCCACTACTGGGCACGCGCATCATCATCTGTGCATGTGCATATGTGTGTGTTGTGTGTGTGTCACTCTTTCGCGCTAAAACTGGTGGATGAGTTTGGTTGATAAGTATTTGGCTAACTTCATCTGTAGAATATTATTAGCATACGGAACCCTCATCGACTAGCACTTGCCTAATTTTATTTCCCAAAGCCTAAATTTCACGGAATTCAATTTTAGGAAAAAAGTTTCTGCATGCCGCTCTAAAAAGATCATAAACAAAATCTCATTAGGCAAGCAGAAGCATGGGGCACTTTATTTCGCCTCGATAATATTCTGGTATTACCAGCTTTCGAGAATCACGAGAATTTGGACCTTTCCCGTCCCTAGCGTGAGATAAAATTTGATGTTCCACCCCCTTGGGACAGGCGGAAATAAAAGATATATCTTGTAAATAAATAAACTAGGCAGCCTGGATACTCCACGTGGGAATGGTGTAGCTGAGCGCTGTAATACTCGTAGAGCAGTTGAGATTGTTTCATTAGAGAGGGCGGTTAAATCGCAAGTGTTCAGATTTAATTACGGTTAGCTTTGTCTTTCAACTGAAGGATAGCTGGTCATTAAAACGATACATACTGCCGCACGTAGAAACGTCAATTAAACATTTTAATTGTCGTTAACCTCCTGTAACCCATGTCAATTTCTGTTTTATGAACTAAAAGAATTTCTTTGCTCACCCGCGACCTTATTATAGCTAAGTTTATGCAAGACATGCGTGTTCATGCAGTTTACCCACCGACACATTGTAAGAACACACACAAATCACACAAACCCATCTATCACCACCACCATACTACACTGACGCGTTTCGAATTCAACCAGAGTTCATCTTCAGAGCAACACAATCGTACACCGTTTGTTTTATGTACATGAAACTTTGTCACTTATGAAAGAGTTTGATGTCACATTACAATTAAGTTCAATGTATAGGACACTAGGCGGCAGGAAGTAAAAGATTACTTTGTTTTAAAATTATTTGATATGCTGAGCCAGGGTCCGATTCATATGCAATGACACATACTATCCTTCGTGTTGTCTATTTGCACTTAATAATGTGCCTTGCGTTGTGAATAAAATGTCGGTACATATTTTCTTTCCTTCTTTAAAATGGTGTACACCAAACGTTTAACAATAAGTATTTTAACAGAAATAGAAATGTCACATAAGTTAAAAGAACAAGATACCTACATGGCTGACAAGCCATGTACACTTATTTATTTTCCCGGCTCAGACATGTTACAAAGGGCCAATCAACTTCAAAGAACTGGCAAGTACAAATATGAAAATTGAAAAAAAAAGTTCGTTTTCCTATTTGTAAAGTTACACTAACATTCCTACTTTTTTATTATTCCTGCTGTGTTATAAAACTAACAAAATAGCACTTTTAACATGCAAAAGCAATTCCCGAAGCCATTAACTGAACCACTCAAGACAAATAAAACTGGAATAAATGTAACATCTCAAAAACAAACGACAATGAGATACTCATCCACATGCAAAAGCAACAAAGGCAGAATTACCATACATAAGTAGAAACATTCACGATACAAAACGATACTCAAGGAGGATGAAAAAAAAATCCAATCCTTTTAGTTCAGGCGATACATAAAACGCCTCCCCGAATGTACCTAACGCATTTATCAAATAGCCATTCCGCTATGACCCCCGAAACGACTGAGCTCTATTTTATTCCACTACAAATTGGTCGAGGCTGGGACGCAAAACGGGTCAAGTGAGAATGGCCATGGACTTGAGCTATTGAAAATGAACGATTTTCCATTAGTATTACGACAGATGTCGTTGTTTTTCTTTAGCACTTTGTTAGATCGGTCGCGAATTCAGGTTGTTTTTGCTAAATTTTACGTAACTTCTTGTGTGAGAAAACAAAAACAATGCTTATGGGCAAAACACGTGAAACATTAGCCTTGACTTTTTAGAGTTCCGGAGCCAAAATGGCAAAAACGGAACCCTTATAGTTTCGCCATGTCTGTCTGTCTGTCCGTCCGCGGCTTTGCTCAGGGACTATCAATGCTAGAAAGCTGTAATTTTGCACGAATATATATGTAAACTATGCCAACAAAATGGTGCAATTAAAAATTAAAAAAACATTTTTTTACGGTACCTCCCATAGACGTAAAGTGGGGGTGTTTTTTTTTTCTCATCCAACCCTATAGTGTGGGGTATCGTTGGATAGGTATTTTAAAACCATTAGGGGTTTGCTAAGACGATTCAGTGATTTGTTTGCGAAATATTCAACTTTAAAGTGCAAATTTTCATTAAAGAAGGGCGTCCCCCCCCCCCTAAAATCTAAACCGAACGGTGAAATTTAAAAAAAAAACACAATCGTAGTAAGTATATCAAACTTACAAGGAAAACTATAACGGCTAAGTTTGCTTGAGAATTATTAGTAGTTGAGTAAATAGCAGCCTAAGGTATAAAATATACCTAATAACTGGCACTTGAGGTATCCCATCTTAGGCCTCTAGGTTGGCAACGCATCTGCAATACCCCTGGTGTGCAGATGTTTATGGGCGGTGGTGATCTCTTACCATCAGGAGACCTACATGCTCGTTTGCCATCCAGTCAAATAAAATAAATAAATAAATAAATAAATACTTGGAAGATTCCGTATAAAATACGAAATCCTTAGAAAAATATAACTTACTTTTTTCCAAATGGCTACGGAACCCTATTTTGGCGTGTCCGACACGCTTTTAGCCGGTTTTTTTATGTAGCATGTAATATATCCCACTGCTGGGCAAAGGCCTCCCCTTTCCTTCGCCATATCACTTCTAAAAAGAGTTTATTCCTGCGCTTTTGAAAGATCTTGATTTGTGTAATCAATTAATTAAATTAAATAACGTTTTGCCTAAGTACCCCACTCCTTAGCAAAGTCTTCTTTACTCACACACAGCCTCTCGTCCCAGCCTAGAACATAGTTATAAAAAAATAAGCTTAACATTAGAAAAAACTCAGTGTTTACTGAAGTACAAAATCTGTAAAAGGAAAGGTCTCAGAAAAGTTATTCACTATTTTGCTAAACGCAAAAAATATTAATCAAATATGGACGAAAGTTTCCCTTGTTCAGCCATCTGTTGCTTTCAGTTTCGACGTCTTTTATAACTTACAAGCTATGAGCGTTCTAACTCTTAAGAAAACATAGGACGCCACATAAAAACGGTAAAAAAGGTATTTGTATCATTTTTCATCTAAAACAATACAGTTAGGTATCTTTAAATACAGTATCTGGTTTTTGAATTCGACGGAACTAGATCTTTCCAGTGCGTGTCGTAAAAAGCGACTAAGGAACCTGATACATATATATGTATGTCCCTGGGCGGAAACTATGGCCCAAGCCCTTTCATTCTGAGAGGAGGCCTGTGCCCAGCAGTGGGACGTATATAGGTTGGGATGATGATGATATTTTTTTATGCTGGTTGCTCTTTAATTATATTTAGATTTGTTTTCTTTCAATTTTCGTCATACTCGGTGTGAAAAGTTGTATGAGTCACTCCGGAGCAAAATTATTATTAACTTCGGCGTTAACACTTGAATCCCATTACGCTCAGGATTCTACTTTAGAATTCCTCGCTATGCTCAGGACTTTACTGTAGAATCCTTCGCTTCATTCTGGATTAAATGTACCGCCCTCGCTGTAAATACATCTAAGAACCATCTGAATCTAAGTGTTTATAATTATAATTTTTTTTGTACTGCTTTATGGTGTGCAATAAAGAATATTTGTATTGTATTGTATTGTACATTTTGCTCTCTTGTGACACAAATAACTATTTACGCGTTTTTTAACGCGGGATTTGAGCGAAGGATGGAGAATATTTGCGGGTATCTCGTCTTGATGCTAAACGCAATCGCTTACTCTTTGCGCTGCAGCTAAAACCTTGGCATGAAACTGATTCTTCACTAATGGGCATATTTATGGCAGTATTTAGTGGTAGTTTATTACTTGCGGTAAATCAAAGGTTGGCAAAATGAGAAGGCTCCTTCGTGACTTTAATGAAACAGCAAGATATTTTTAAGAGTCAATAAAGTTGACATGGTATCGCTACTTGGACTTTTATTTGTGATTCTGTGCCTTGAAAGGAAAAAACAGGAGGTCTCCTACAAAATTCGAAGTCGTAGCGTCCCTCTCACTCTCGTATTAAATAATTATTAGTGTGAGCGGGACGGCAAGATACGAAGTTCAAATTTTGCACTTCGTAGTAAGCCACCACGTGACAGGCAATAGCCTATTGTGGGGCTGCTGGATAATCAACCAGACGGATAAGACCAAGGTAATCAACAGCCACAAACATTAAAGTTTCGTCATGTATTTTTTATTTATATAAAACTAAAAATCAATTAAATCAGTGATAATAAATCAATAAAACTAAAAAATATAATTATATATAATAGTGCATTAAAATAAAAGATAGGTACATAGTAAGTTTAATTGTTTCCACTGTTCCTATTTCATTTCCTCGCAATCTTAGTGTAAAGCAGAGTGTAAAACTCAAGCATTGAACCCATTTTTCCCTCGACGTGTATATCCACCCTCGCCGTACCGGCTCGGGTGGCTATATGAACTTCTTAGGTAAAATGGCTCGTTTTATGCTCTTGTTGTACTATCTACTATTTCTAATATAGTGCCTGGCTAAGTGCGATACATACTCGCGCAATGAGCATTCCATTCAAATTTGTAGGTATTTCAAGGTATTATAAATAAATAAATAAATATTATAGGACCTAGTCCCAAACTAAGCAAAGCTTGTACTATGGATACTAGGCAACGGATAAACATATTATATATGCTGAAAAAGTCCTAATCTAACCAACTTAGAAAAGTCTGTTATGAAAAATGTGTTATTTGTCTGTGTCCTAAATAAACATTTAAGGATTTTTATGAAGCATGGCTAAAAACTACTACATATAAACATACATACAAAGAAACTCTCACGTGAAAAAAACGCATCGAAGTCGGTCTGTACCTTTAGTGTAAGTTTTCGGTTACAAAATACGTCTCGATCGCGTTCGCGTCAAAATCTCAATTTGTATGGAAACACGAACATCGCAAACGTTCCGCTAGAGGCGCTGTTCATGTTTGCATACAAAGTGAGACTTAAACGCGACCCCGATCGAGACGTATTTTGTAACCGAAAACTTACACTAAGGGCACTGGTTTGAGAGCTACGATGACACATACAAACATTGGGGTCAAACTTATAACAGTTATAACACCCCCTCTTTTTACGACGCGGGTTAAAACGTTGGAGCTGTGAACAAACTGTGTGGCTCTCATCGCTTAATGGACAGAAGGGTGCAATTATTAGAGTTAAATTGCTAGTCCTACAGCGTTCACAAATCAATTAAAAAGTTCAGTATAAAATAATAAAAGTCTTTGAAGTTACAGAAGTTAAAAACAATTTTCTCCTCCAGCTTATACTTTAAAGAAAATTATAACAAACTTTTGCCGTGATAGCCTAAAGGTTTGAGCTGCGGGCTCTCAAGCGAATCGTGGGTTCAAGCCCGGGCTTGCAACTTTGGATTTATCAGAATTCAAGTGTGACATTACATTCGAAATGGTGACCTTTACGGTATAGGAAACCTTCACACACCTGTGAAGAAGCTCAGTGCTGTTTGTGAAGTTTCAAATGGGCACTAGAATCAGGCGCGGCTCACTCCGCGATTTTATTTTCCGTTACAAGTAGATTTCTGGGCCCCCTAGAGTGTGCTATTCCACTACACGTGCCGCGTGCGAGTGAATACGAGTTATGCGATGGACAGAGTGGCACGGTTCTTATGCCTAAACGTCACTTTTGTACGGCTGAGGCTTCTGTACTTTAATTATTCTGTACTAGAACTACGGCTTAAGCCCTCTCACTCTAAGATGAGGCTTGTGCACTGCTGTGTGAATTATTTATTATTTAAGCCCAGATGAAGACCTGAAAGGTGACAAACGGCATCCTATTAATGCCGCTACAATGTCCATCCGGCTATCCGTCCATATATCCATTGAGGGCTGTAACTCAAAAACCGAATAATTAGACAAGTGATTTTTTTTTTTTAATAATTATAGCGTGGGACTACGCCATTCAGTGTTTCTAATTCTTTGGCCTAGTTGTTTGCCATGCAGTCAGCTTCATTCTCTTAAAAATAAAGCTAACTTTACACTACGTAGGATAAAACATACGGACCGAACTTTTAATTTCCAGATTCATCATAATAATGGCAGCACAAAATGTCCCCCAAAAAGTTACTCTCCGTGAGTTCACCTTAACCTTTGTGTTGGGACACGGCATTTTAACGCCTAAAGGCAGGACTCCACGACTCGCATTTCCTTGTTCGAGAGTTTCTTGTAAACAGTTTGTTTGTGCTGATAGAACAAACCATTGGGACACAACCTTTGCAAATAGAAGAGCCCATCCGCTGTATGTAATGCCATTGGCCATGTGAAACGAAAACGTGGTGAAAAGTTTATATGAGCACTGCATATAAGATCAACAGGTTAAAAATGTGTAGTGATTAATAATTTGGATAAACTAATTTTTGTTCATAGTTTTTCGGCTTACTGACTCATTTAAGCCAACTAAACAGTCAGCTTAAGGTTGAGTCAAGCCATAACATCTCGTATATTTATCTAAAGCATATTATTTCTTTCGCCGAATACTCGGCAGGAAGTACAGCGATATGCAGAGTTACGTTTAGTCGATTGTTTTGTACCTAATTGTTTCAGTTAACGGAACACGTCAAGCACAATTTTATCACATGGTATCAAAACAAACGTACAAACCTTCGCATTCAAGACCAGTTTGTGAGCGCAGCGGACTCATTAATGACTTTGTTTAATTAACATCGACCATTTTCAGAGAGGTCCGGCGTGAGTACTTTCAAGCAGCCGATCGATGTAAGTTAAACTATAGGTAAAGTAGCTTATGTGCACGGATTATCATGCCGTGAATTATCAGGCCGTACAAAATTATTGCGCGCGCTGTAATGAAGGTACGTAGTGATAATGTACGACGTGATTGTCAAAACCTGATATGATCTCGGCTTATATAAAAAAAGACCACCGCACACTTCTGAACCTAACCTAGTCGTTTCTGCTCTGATCCATCTTGCTCGCTCGCTTCGCTCGCTCACTTCCATTGCCATAGGTATTTAGTCATTCGAATCGATTTGATTCAGATTATCACGTCGTACATTATCACTACTTACATTACAGCACGTGCAATTTTTTTTACGCCTTGATAATGTGTGATCATGATATTGTACGGCATGATAATCGGAAGCAATAATGCTACGTCGTACATTATTGCGCGTACATTCCAAGTTGTACATTATTGCTTACCGGTCATTCACGATGTCGCGTGCCGTGGTTCTTATTACAATGTCATTAATGTCTGATTTTGTCAAAATTAAGTGTCTTCGTGGATGGCACTAGGTATAAGCCATTAATGTCCAGTGGTGGTGTAGTGGTATAGCACGTGGCACGGAATGCCGAGGACCTGGGTTCGATTCCCAGCGCTGGTCTATTTTTCTGGTTTTTCTGTGCATCTATGTTTCAGTTTGTATTTTCGATATTAATGAGTCCGCTCCCGGGCTTTATAACTTCAGTAGGAAGTGAAAAGTCTCCCCTCCCCACCGCGGCCCACCGCAGCATAAACAAAGGATCACCATTCCATTACCCGGGATTACCTCGGACCGGGAGATTCGGACACGCCCGCTTATTATTCCCGCGGGATTCCCGTAAATAACGGGATAAATACTGCGGGACTTCAATTAAGATATTCGGATAAGTTTGAAGAATTGTGAATTGGTTTGTGGTTTGGTGGGGTTGTGATTTATGAAGTTGGATTCGGTAGTTACGTCTAGAATAAAAATAACAGATATCACTTAGACTGGCATCTGGCATCTTTAAAAAACCATGCAGCCACCATTTTGTGTAAGTTCTTGTGATTTTTTTAGCCTTTTTACTCAAGTTCTTTTGGCTTAAAGCTCCGGGTTGCAACTTTCGCGCCAAATTAGAAAATCTGTTTCACTTTTTGAATATTCATCGCAAACTTTACCTTTTAAAAGTTATTTTCTCCGCACCTTGCTTCTCATCTTTTGAGTAAATAAGAAAGTTCTCTATCGTGATCACCGGTATTAAAAATTGGCAAAAGGCGCGTTGGGCCACGTGGAAGATAGGGTTCCGTACTGATATTCTTTATATTGTATTACAATAATATTACTAAAGCTCCCGTGAATTATGCAATAATGTAGCTTTGCTAAGCTGTAACACAGTTTTTTTTTATTTTAGAAATGAAATATGAAATGAAATAGTTTATTTTGCTTTAGACATAGTAAAATGGTCTTATAAAATAGTGCTAATGTGCTATGACATGTCTAGCCATATACATTGGCATGCAACATTGTCTTATATTCTAAAAAGCATTTATTAAGCTGAAACGAATTAAATATTTACATTGTTTATGTTGAAACCTAGATATCCTGTCAATTTGACAGTGGAATAATTTTGTTTGTATTTTTTTATTGTAAGTATTCTTTAATTGAATAAAATGCTTTTCTTAAGCCATTGAAACAATTGAAATCTAAATTTGTTCCGGGCAACTCAGTTAACTTAGCTTAGTTAACTTAGTTAGTTAGTTAACTTAGGTAACTTAGTTAATATTTAATTCTTTTTCATCACCTTGTCATCTCAGCCTGTATACGTCCGACTGCTGGGCACATCCTCTCAGTCCGGATCTCATCCTCCCAGTGCGGATTGGGAACTTCATACACACCATTGAATCTTCGCAAATGTGTGCAAGTTTTCTCACGACGTTTTCCTTCACCATAAAGCTCACGGTTAATTTCAAACGTAATTTCGCACATAAAAAACTCAGAGATGCGAGCCAAGGTTCGAACCCAACATCCTCTGGCTTGCGAAGCCACAGGTCCAGTCACTAATTTAACATAGCTGTAATTTTTCAGATTTCTTAAATTCAGTACGAACCTGTAATATCCTAAATAGAAAAAAACCCACTTGTTCATTTTATGATTTAAATTCGGGTCTCCGCGTACCTTGATTTCCCCACCCCTTGAAATCCCCACTTGTTGGGAACGTAGTACACCTAATTTTTAATTTCACTGCTTTTATATAATAGTGAGAGCTAGAGTGAATAGGCTTTCTCGCTTTAACAACGTCTATGCTAAACCACGGACGGACAGACTGATAGCGGAATTGCAAAATTATTTACATTCCTTTTTAAAACGGAACCCTAAAAGCCTGATGACGTGGGCTATATTACCGCGGGAGTTACGCCTACACGGCCGGATTTCTTTTATCACATTAATTGAAATTGATTTGGATGCTTCGTCTCTGAATAGCTCGGTGTAAACGCTAATGTTACTTTGGAAATTAATATCCTCATTATGACAAGGTTGTATAAAGGCTGCATATTAATAACGCAACCGTAAATATATGATCATAAAATGTCTAAGGTATTACGACTCTATTGAATCTTGTTCTATTTCCATATCTGTTTTTGCGATGACCTGTCCGAGCTATGGATATTAATTTCACGTAGCAACCGAAAATTCACAGAAGGAATTAATTTTACATTATTTCACCATGGAACTTTTTTCTACGCTTCATTAATGGAAAGTAGGTCCCAAAGCTAGTTAAGTTAATTATTAAATAGTCCATTATTCAGTTCAAATTATCCTAATCAATGATAATGGATATGGTTACTTACATCGTGTTAATTTGTTAATGTACAGTATACAGTCAGCTTGTTGCAGTTAAGTAATATTGGAATCTGTCATACCTTCTTCGTCTCTTTTAAAATATGGCTTTTCTGTCCTAATTAATATGACAATTTTGCCAGTGTCAAGCTAAACTCTTTGAGAGGGACGTTGTACGGTGATTGTAGTTTTTGCAACTTGATAGTAAAATTTCAGAAACCACGTGGAGACAACTTGCGCATTAAAAAATGACAGACACGAGAGCAATATAGACTTTGTGATCGCTGTTCACTGTTAAGGTTAATCGCCGCATAAAACACTATCAAAATTATACTTCAACTAGCCAAAGAAAAAGAAATAGCAAAATTAGATATTGTCTACATCCGCCGTGTTCGAACGCTACAAATCGAATCCTTCATCCATTAATATGGAACTTTATTATTTAATCTGTCATAGCGAAGCGTGCAAAAATATCTGACACGACACGTCCTACCGTGCCTAGAAATAGAATCGTAACAGATATTTATGCACGCATTATTGTGTCAGATATTTGTACTGATGATCTACATGGTGTTAATTAAATAACTGCAAACCTCAGACACCCCAAATACATTTTTTAATTTTAAGTTTTATCATAAGCTTTTAATCGGACAGCATGTAACATTACAAGAATGTATAAATGTATTTCATCACTTCTTTCCTTCTCTTTTATTCATAGATTTCTCGTTTGCTTATTTTTTGCATGTCCGTTTGCCAGGTGGCAAAGGCCTCCTCCAATCTTCTCCATTCTCGTCTTTCTATAGCCACTCTACTCCATGATATTCCTGCGACCTGTCTGATATCGTCATCCCACCTTCCTTGTGGTCTTCCCCTTTTCCTTTTCCCATTTCTCGGGTACCATTGCATAACTATTTTGCTCCATGTGACCTGCCCATTTCCATTTTTGCCTTCTTATTTTCCGCGATATATCTTGGACTTTAGTCTTGTGTCTGATGTGGCTGTTTCTTACTTTGTTTTAAGTTAGTTGATTGCATTTATTTTTGAATACCTAACTCTTAACCTTTTTAAAAGATATTCGTATGTTTTGCCAAGTCAGCAATTCTGCTTCATTTCTAACTCTACACAGTTGAGCTTTGACGCTTTTAGAAGAAAATCACACAAAAAAAGCAGAAATACCAATATTAAATTATCGAAGTAGTATGCTACCTCGCTAAAGTATTTGATTGGCACCTGTTGCAGTCGTAACTTTTAGACGGGCGAATAAAAAAGGGATTTAAGAACACAAACACAACTTAATTTAAAACATAGTGTAATCGATTCTTCTCTCGATTTTAAGCATAGTATATGTATGTGTATTTATATTGAATTTTTGAGTTAATTTAAATTTCGGTTCTTTTACCTTTTCATTGTACTTGTAGATCGGTCAAAGGTTAACTGGAAGAGATCCCTTTAAAGGATAAGTTAGCCTTTGTACATTTTATTATCCTGTGTTCTGTTAATTTCATGTGTTTTATGTACTATAAAGAGTTTTACAATACAATATGACACATATGTAATGCCGCCTCTGTTTATTCAGACAAAACAAACAGAGACGGCATCACGGCTATCTCTCAAATAAATTTTATTATTATTATTAATTGGTAGTTGAACAGGCCGTATCTAAATGCGTAAAAAATACCTGTTAGGGAGCCGACTGTACAGTCAAGTGCGAAAAAATGTACCTATTCGAACTAGTTACTAAAAAAAAAATCTTATACTACCACGGCCTTATTACATTGGAATATCGGTGGTCGTCGGTCGGTCGTGGTGATCTGTGGTTATATTTTTACACTCGACTGAACTTAATAAAATTCTAGCGTTATGACCAAAGGGTCATGCTCGTTTCAAATTTGCCTAACGTTATCTGCTGAAAAACGAGAAGGGTAGAAATTTTTCATTCTGTCCTTATCTCGCAGACTTCTATTCCAGCTTGCAACAATTAGATTTTAAAATGGCTGAGACGTGCACAAATTGCAAATAGTTTCCTGCCACGCTTACTGCAGGTTTTTATAGTACGGGAGACGAGTCTACTTTGTGGCACTCAAATGTGCAGTGGAATTCGTATGAGGAAGTATAAAAATTCAATACGGTTCGTAACAGCTCCTGAAATTTTTAAGCAACAGGTAGTTATGGCGCTACTTGCATGTGACACCAAGAGCAAGTATGTCTTTCTCTGTTTCGTCATCATCCCAGCCTTTATACGTCTTACTGCTGGGTACAGGCCTCCTCTCAGAACAAGAGGGCTTGGGCCATAGTTCCCACGCGGGCCCAGTGCGGATTGGGAACTTCACGCGCACCATTGAATTACTCCGCAGGTTTGTGCAGGTTTCTTCACGATGTTTTCCTTCACCGCAAAGCTCGCAAAGTCTAATCTTGAATTTCATAACTTTATAATTCTGTTAAGCAAGATATTGTGTATGGTGGTCGTTCATTGTGGCGTTCTTAGGAGGAGGCCTTTGTGAAGCAGTGGACGTCTTACAGCTGACAATGGTAACTCTGTTTTGAGTAAAAGTAGCTTAAAATTCACCGTCCATGTTTGAAAAAGATCTGTATCAACTCCCGTACTTACTCCTAGACTAGACGAATGCGGTGCACTTTAACATAATAAAGATAGTTAGTCTCGTTTATCTACATTATTAACCATTTGTGTCTAATTTAATGCTTCAAAGAAAAGAAAAAAGTATACTTATTATGAGCAACTCGAACTCGTGGACTGTTTTTTACCCGACTGCCCGAAGGAGGGTTATGTTTTTCGAGCGTATGATGATGATGATGTATGTCCATTTCTTTGGTCCTCGCTGCAGCCTAAACGGCTGGACGGATTGTAACATATGAGGTATCATTGGATTCGTCATAACTGTCGGAGTGACATAGGGTATATAACACTTCAATATGGCGTCTGCGAAAAAAATATGGCGAAGGAATTAAAAAAAATGTTGTAAGTATTGTATACAATATGGGAATCAAATGAAAGCTAATAATTAGCCCATTCTAAATATATATGGGTTATAATACTTTAAGGGGCTGTTTCACCATCCATTGATTAGTGTTAACTGGCGGTTAGGTGTGATGCCGTCTCTATTTGTTTTGTTCGAATAGACGGAGACAGCATCACAATTAACCGTCGGTTAACAATACAATACAATACAATACAAAGACTCTTTATTGTACACCAGACATAGTAAGCGATACAGAAAACAAATTATTAAAATTACAAGGTGAGCAATAGACGGCCTTATCGCTTAAGAGCGATCTCTTCCAGGCAACCTTTTTACAGAAAGAAGGAAGGACTAGTTTACAACAGGTGGTGCATCAAAAGTAGATCAGAAAATTTAAACGTAACAGCAATACATCTACGAATACATACATAATTATATCGTACATATAATATACGTCCAAATAAATATAGGTAGTGAGATAAACAGCAACAAATAAATAAATAATATAATAAGGCTAATAATTACAAGATGACAGATAGTGCTCCTTAAGCATAGATTTAAATAGTGACAAAGACTTTGCGCGTCAACGCTTATCAATGCATGGTGAAACAGCCCCTTAATCTACTATTTCCACAGAAATATCAAAAAAGTATAAAATAAAAACATTCATTTAAAAAAATCAAAAAACCCGACTGCCTTAAAAACTAAAAGGAAGAAAATAAGTCTAGTGGTCTAGAACTCTGCCAAGAAGCTCAATTAAGGTTCAACAGTCGGGACCCATTCAAATCGTAACCAGCTCAAAAAATCTTGGTAATGGATCCCGACTGTTGAACCTTAAATGAGCTTCTTGACAGAGTTCTAGACCACTAGACTTATTTTCTTCCTTTTAGTTTTTAAGGAAGTACAGTTTTCTGATTTTTTTTAATTTAATGTTTTTTACCGTACCGTTAGTATTACCTTGTGTGCGTTAGTGTTACCTTGTGTTTTTGTTGCATTTTAATTTTCTGATCTACTGTTAATTCACCACCTGATGTAAACTAGTCCTTCCTTCTTTCTGTAATAAGGTTGCCTGGAAGAGATCGCTCTTAAGCGATAAGGCCGCCTATTGCTTACCTTGTAATTTTCTCTGTGTACCTGTTTTCTGTATCGCTGGTATTACTGGTGTAGGTATACATCTGGGTAACTACAAAATACTCTTCTAAGTCGCTACACTCTTGTAAAGATAAAGGTGAAAGTTGTCGTTAATTATGGCGTTCAAAGCGGGAAGCTTGTTCATCAATGGACGGCTGATATTGATGACCACCACGCCTTTTATTAACCTCATGATGAGCACAAAAGGTTACGTAATAAGCTTTTTCTTCATCAATATCCCTACGTCATACTACCTTTTTTCTGTGGCTTCCATCCCAGTCAATTTACTTTCTCGCTGACCTGCTGGGCTACTACGAAATTCGAAAATCGAAGTTCGTATCGTACCGTCCTTCTCACTCTTGTATTAAATACTATTAGCCTGAGCGGGACGGCCAGATACAACGTTAGAATATTGCACTTCGTAGTATTGGACTTGAGTCCACAATTTCTTAACCAATTTTTTCCATATGCTACCGTCCTATCTCATCCAATGTTCACATTGGAGCCATATTGCTACAGCTTGGGTGAAATAGACTAGTAGTTATTAGGGTTCTGCAGCTAAAGGGTTTTGGGACCTTGTTAGTATGATTCCGCCGTTTGTCCGTCTGTTTATGGCACTATATGTTTTAAAGGGTAGATTATCCTATTATCTATTGTTAATTAATATAAATTTGAAACTTTACAAGTTTGTGTACGTGTATGCATACATTTGTCTTTTGTCATTTTCATTTTATTGTGCACCTGTCTAATTATCGTACCGCTTTTTTTTCATGCAAAAGTGACACGGCACTGAGACTGAGTGCACATCTAGAAAAAGGATGGCTGCCATTTACATTTATCTGTACACTCAACCCACTAACTAAAGTCACTGACATAGCTGGAAAAATATGCAAATTGAAGTGGCAATGGGCATGCCACATCGCTCGAAGAACAGATAACCGTTGGGGGAGAAAAGTCCTCGAGTGGCGACCACGAACCGGAAGACGAAGCGTTGGCAGGCCTCCCACCAGGTGGACTGACGACATCGTGAGAGTGGCGGGAAACCGGTGGATGCAAGTGGCGAGTTGTCGTTCATTGTGGCGAACGGGGGACGCCTTTTTCCAGCAGTGGACGTCTTCCGGCTGATGATGATGTTGATGATGAACACTCAAGTCTAAATACCGTGGCATTAGTGCGAGAAAAAAGTGGTATGGTAATTAGACAGGTGCATAGTAAAATGAGAATGGCCGAACTTTTGCGTTAAAACGTCTGATGGATTGGGATGAAAAATAGTGTACCTATCTATAACTGGAGCTTAGTAATGTCAGTTAAGGTATTAAAGCACGTTCCAATGCGACCGTTCCAATTTTCCCAGAAATATTATAATTTATGTTTGACTAGCTGGTGTAGTTTTTTTTTTAATTTTCTAAATCATCTTTTATAAGAACCTTCTCCTGACAATAGCAAACACAACAAAAAAAGAATAAGCGAAATCGGTCCAGCCGTTCACGCGTGATGCCGTGACCAAGGTAAATAGGGATTCATTTTTATATATTAAAAAATAAAAATAAATAAGATTAGAAGAACAAAGAATGTAGCTGGTACCTACCTACTTCGTGTTAAGCATATTTCCTTTCTTGGGCCGTCGCACAACACAATATAACACAAAATAATTCAGTACATCTGCTCCCAGCCATATTCAGCTACAGCCACAGTCTTATCTAAATTTTGTGCAGTATAAGAAATAATAAGTGACATTTTGCAATATTTCAGGTAGGCAAGGTCCGCCCGGATTGCTACCACCATCTTGCTCGCTAATCCTGCCGTGAAGCAGCAGTGCTTGCACTGTTGTGTTTCGGCGTGGAGAGTAAGACAGCCGGTGAAATTACTGGTACTTGAGGTATCCCATCTTAAACCTCTAGGTTAGCAACGCATCTGCAATACACCTGGTGTTGCAGATGTTTATGGGCGGTGGTAATCCTTTACCATCAGGAGACCCACTTGCTCGTTTTCCATCCAGTCGAATTAAAAAAATATATTAAATAAAATTATCGATGCTATAAAACCGCAGTTACGGAACCAATTCTAAAAATACCTAGTCCACAAAACAATACCTTTTGATCATCCAAAACACAGTACTAATTACATGCGTTGCCTCCAGGCTTACCTTATTTTCTTTTCCTATATCCATGATTATTAAGAGGAAGATAAGAAAACGTAATATGTGGTAAATCTTCAGAGGTTTCCACGAAAAAAATAGTATACTCCGGATTTAGGCTGCAGGAAAAGACACGATGTATCGAGAATATTCGGTTTTTCGGTTTGATTCAGGATAGGGAAAAGCAATTGAGAAGGATTTGCGAGATTATTGTTGTTCGGATTTAACATTAATGTTAATTATAGATTCGGCCTGTTGCTTAGTGGAATGAAAGCAATCATCATCATCATCCCAGCCTATATACGTCCCACTGCTGGGCACAGGCCTCCTCTCAGAACAAGAGGGCTTGGGCTATAGTTCCCACGCGGGCCCAGTGCAGATTGGGAACTTCACACGCACCATTGAATTGCTTCGCAGGTTTGTGCAGGTTTCTTCACGATGTTTTCCTAATGAAAGCAATGTTTCTATTGAATAAATGAGCATAAAGCGCGATCGAACCATCTCCATTTCAACTTGGGTAAAAATGCTTTTTCACTTCTCATGCTCTTAAAATGTTACTTTAGTCCTTAGTTTAGGTCCTTTTTATTCTCTAGGGATTAAAATAGTTTTTTTTTTTAATTTACGCTGGAAACCCCTAAATAGCGGTAATGCTGTATGTGAATGGAGGATTGTTAGGGCGTGGAAATAACCTCAAAATGCCAAGTGTTCAAAAATGTATAAAAACACGATTTAGCACAAAACACAATTAATGACTACGATTATTAATCTATTCAATTATATTAAGGATTAATTCATTATATTATGCATACTCCAATTAGTTTTAAAATAGTTTTCAATTTTTAATCTGTTGGCTAAATATGCAAGTACTTAAGACGTCACTTCATAAACAATAAAAGAAAAGAAAAAACGCGCAACAATTTATTTTTTCTATTTGAATTTTGAACAGATGGCCTGTCCATTAGTCGAGCGTACGTTTTTAAAAAGTAATATTGCAATTTTGAACAGAACATTGTTTTTTTCCTCGCATTCAAAGTGAAAAGTAGAGTGTTTAACAAACATAATGCCACTCGAACTATAGCCACCCTCGTTCTGCTCGGGTGGGTAAACATCTCGTGTCATTATGGCTTGTTTTAGTCCCTTGTTGAACAATCTACTATTTTATATCTGTCCAGATGTTTAGCTGTTCTGTTGTTCAACAGGTCGCATTTTTTGACCGAATCTCTTGAAAAATTTGGGAGTAAGCTACATAAAAGTATGTTGCTTTTAGTCGATTCAGTTTTTATCTTTTTTCAAAGTGCTGGAGCCATTAAATAAAGCTGTTTTAAAAAACTCACCAAGGGGGCTGTTTCACCATCCATTGATTAGTGTTAACTGACGGTTAAATGTGATGCCGTCTCTATTTGTTTTGTTCGAATAGACGGAGACGGCATCACATTTAACCGTCACTTAACACTAATCAATGGATGGTGAAACAGCCCCTAAGTCTCCAGTCCACAAAGCCACGACCAGGACACGAGATAGTCTTTCTTGTAATGATTGTTTTTTTTGGAGTATTTTTGTATTTTTTATTTCAACTCCAAATTTGTTACTTTTACGGGTATCCCGTGAAATCATATCGAAAATACAAACTGAGTCATGGATTCACCGAAAAACTAGAAAGAGACCAGCACTGGGAATCGAACCCAGGTCCTCAGCAATCCGTGCTGCGTGCTATAACCCCAGTGCTGGTCTCTTTTTCTGGTTTTTCTCTGCATCCATGTCTCAATTTGTATTTTCGATATAGTCTTTCTTGGCTTTCTAAGTAAGGCAGGCAACGCAGCTCCAATCCTATGATGTCCATTGATGGAAGATGAGTCTCAATGGATGGTAGTGCTTACCTATAGGTATGCCACGAGAGTTGAAGTGAATGATTACACGCACATCCTCTACATGAAGTACTGATTACATAAAAGGAGAGTGAATTAAATGAATGAGTGAATGTCAAAATCCCGCTATCATTAAACGACATATTTTTGTGTGCGTGACCACAACTCTGGCGGCACTACCTATACTTGCTCATTTACCGTTCCAAACCTTAGCCGTCTATCCGCTTTGAATGCGGTTTTTTTATTTGGAAGCAAATTTTCTAGCGATGATTCTTAGACATGTTTCATTAAAATCGGTTTAGCCGTTTTTGAGATATTGAACTTTGAAGTGACAAAGTCGGGTGTTTTCCAACTTTGTTGGTTAGGTTATCTTAAAAGTGTCATAATTAAAAAATCCACAGCCTTTCTGAGATGTATTTGACATAAATTCTTGTGGGTATAAACAATAAATATTCTTTATCTTATCCACTTCAATGGATTTGCCGTCGAAAGCAACAATAAAAAAGCCATCGGTACAACAAACCAATACACAAACAACAATAAAAAATGGAATAACAAAATTTATAGCAATCCCTAAAAGCCTATCTACATTTTACGTGCTCAGATGGGGTAGTTCTATATTGTTGATATTGTGGTGAGTGTATATTTCGGTTATTAAAATGATTAAGCTGCATTTCCACCAATGTGCGAGGATGTGTTCCGTAGAATGTGTTTTTTACTAACCAATAGAAACGCTTCATTTGTACACATCCTCGCACAGCACATCTCTGGTGGAAACAGAGGCAAGAGGCAAATGAAGCGTTTCTATTGGTTAATGAAGAACCCTCCAACACATCCTATTATATTGTATTCCTCGCAACACATCCTCCCTTATCGATGGATTCTATGTATAAAGGTCAAAGTGTTTTTTTTTTTCTATAAAGTATTCATTATCATTGAAGTAAAACGGCCAAACTAGATGCAATTTTAACGTAAAAGGGCTAAATGTACGTTTGATACTTTTACGCGGTAAATCCCGGGTGGGTTTTTTTATCTGTGGGCATAACTGCATTTTTAGGTACATGTACGTCAAGAGGAACGCGGCTACCCAATGCTTTATCGTAATGTGATTGTATTACTTTTTTTTATTTCCCCAAGTAACTTGGGTAACGTATTTTTTACCAAAGATTTTAAGGTTGTACGCGTATATGAGCCAAAGTACCACATAATATCTTATTACTGTCTTTTTTGAAGTTTATTTCCCGGAAATTCACGTATATGAGCGTATGTACAATAACTTTTAATAAAGAAATATTTTATTAAAATTTATTATTGTGATTGAAGGACAGAGTACTATTAACTAGTGTGCTAAATTTCAGAAGTCTCGGACCACCATCACCATCTCTGAGCTAACACAGTTTTTGACTTTGAAAGCCCGTCCTGTAATGTAACGATTTTACACTAAGCCTTATACGTAGGACCCATCGATATCTCTGGTGGAAACGCTGCTTTACTCCTGTACAGAGAATCGTTGACTACATACGAGTATAAATATTATTATAGTAGCCAATGGCGGTGTCCAAGCGATACATAAATTCCGGGATAAAATAATACACTACGTCGTTGTGCTGGAATTTCATTACAAATAGGCTATGTTTAAAACTCTGTAGTACCTGGTCTATTGGTTTAGACAAACGCCTTTCAAACAGAGGACTCTAGTTTCGGTCCCGTACTTTCACCCGAGTTATTTGTATTTGAGAAATTCAACTTGAAATTTAACTTCATCTTCGGCGGATAGAAACGTATGAGAAATCCTACATCTAACTATTCAATTATTATTAGGATTACAGTAATTTGTTTTTTAATATTTTTAGTCCAATTTCAAATGACGTGAAAAAAATAATAAAATATCACTCGGTCACCTAAAAATATTTTTAAGTGAAGTCAAAAAGCCCCCTCGAGTTGGCCCAGGCGCAAAAGTGCCCATCACACTTGCCGAGTTACCACGCTGAATAGCGATGGACAACCTTTGCGAATGAAAAGCACCCGCGCCAGCATCAGAACATCTCTCGCTGATACGACGCCTTACCTCCTTAACAAAGGCTTTGGCCCCCGACCCCCAGCACAAAGTAAATTAGAGTTTTAGTTCTATTTTTATTAATTACTGTATGCTAGCCGTTACCCGCTACTCCAACCGCTTAGAATTCGGTTATCGCTATCCCGCGGGAACTATACCATTTTCCGGGATAAAAACTATCCTATATCCTCCCTCTCCTTCCCCGGGATTTAAACTATCTGTATACAGAATTCAATCTAAATCGGTTCAGTGGCTTAGACGTGATGAAGTAACAAATAAATAAACAGACTTACAAACTTTCGCATTTATAATATTAGTAGGATATTGCGTGTTATATGTTAAATAAAACTTTAACTAATTCAACAACATGTGTGAGTTCCCATTTCTACAGAGGACTCGCGACAAACTGCAGCCCCAGCTCTCTCAATCTGTAAAGAGACATCCTATGCCTAGTACCGGGCTATCGAACACCAAGGTTTTCCAGAACGCCCCTGAGACATCTGGAACTGAACTTTAGGCTTGTCTAAATGTATAAAATCATAACTCTTCCTTTTGGGTTGGCCGTAGTCGTGTAATAACACACCTACGCGACAAAACTAGCAAAATTAGCAATAAAACGTAATCCCAAAAACCCCAGGTCATAAAGCAGACCATGGAAGCGCGCCAAACCGCTTCGCCTGGGTTTTACAACAGTGGCCATAAATTCACTCTTTCAATTTATCTAGCGGCCTCCTTGGCGGCACAGTATACCTACTCAGTAACTAATCTACAACCAATGCACTGAATTTGCACTCACAGAAATCGATCAGTCTCTGACTCAAACTCGTAAAAGAAATTATAAGAAATTCGAATAACCATTTTAGATACACATCCTAAAGCAGATATTCCAATAGATATAAATTTTCATACACGAGGTTAAGCCAGCGACCCGTCGGAATGTGACTTTTTTTCATGGTTGATCTGTTTAAAAAAACCTTGTTGAGTTCCTTGCCGGTTCTCAACGGAGCTTTTTCCGAACATGTGGTAGATTTTTGACATTCATTTTAGTGCTTGTTGTAGCCTAAATCGAATAAAGATATTTTGACTTTAACTTTATTGTTTCTATGTTGTTATGTCACATACCAATGTGATACGATGACATACGAACTTCGTACTAAATTTCATTTAACTATATTTTTTTCACTTCTCATGCTTCTAAAATTCGTATTTATGCTCTAGTGTATAAAGTAAAATTCAATTTAATTCAATTTCAATTCAATTTATTTATACAAAACTAAAAAATAATCAATACAGGTCAATAAAATTAATTTATAATTACATAATATATAATGATGCATGAAGAATAAAAGGTACTTTGTAAGTGAACAATTTTATAGTATATTATTTTTATTTTACATAAATTTATTTAAAAACAATGTAACAACAACTAACCTTGTTCAATTATGAGTTTACATACATAAAAAAAGAACTAACCTAAGATAGCTTAACTAACTGTAACAATGAAAATTATAAAAAGAATACCCCGTCCAAAAGATCTGCCTGTGGCAGGGTTCCCATGACGCTGGCCGCATTACCCTTTTGGATCGCAAGTGAGATCCGCTGGATAAGTACGCGCCAGCTCTTGGGTCCCCAGAAGCGTCGACCAACCGGGACGACAGGGCCTTTATAAATAACTTCATGTCGGCTGACCAGGGCCCTAAGGTCTCAACAGCAAGCGCCGCAAACTCGTAATCCTTTAATAAGGAGGAGTACTTGCGACGCTTGAGTATTTGAGCCTGATCAGCCGCAGCGCCGGCTTGTGAGCTAGTTGCCTGGATGTGGGACAGAGCGAAAGTATCAACGCATGTCGCGTCCCACACCAGGGCCCTACCGAGCTTCGGGTATATGAAGGTCTCGGGTAAAATGGCTCGTTTTATGCTCTTGTTGTACAATTTACTATTTATGCTCTAGTGGCAACCCTAGTTGCGTAGTTCTTTGTATGTAGATATCTTCCTGTATCATACTGTGGCGTAGCTTGCAGCTCCAATTTGGTCTCTCAGAGTCTCAAAGGAGAACACGTGCTTGAATTCGCACGCTCCGTCCCACTGAAGAAAACTAATTCTAAAGTTTCAAAAGCGGTAATAACGCAAACAAAACAATATTTCATTCAAATGAAACTAACTTTGGGGAGACGATTGCTAATAATGACAGCTTCTACTTCTACAGCGTTGGAGGCTTTTGTAAAACTTGATATGGTTAATACAAACAATTTTCTTAGTTATAATGTAATGAAGATTACTCGTAGTTTATTTTATGACATTTCTGAGAAAATCAGTCAAATTAGAAGAACAGACTAAAGAAAACAGAGATAGATAAATAATAAGTGCAAGTTGGACATGGGCAGAGAAGGTTCCGTACATATTCGTAGGTATCTATGAATATTTAGGGGCTGTTTCACCATCCATTGATTAGTATTAACTGACGGTTAAATGTGATGCCGTCTCTATTTGTTTTGTTCGAATAGACGGAGACGGCATCATATTTAACCGTTAGTTAACACTAATCAATGGATGGTGAAACAGCGCCATAGTGTTTAAGCAAACTGTGGGGTCATTTTAAATGGTTAACATAGACAGATAGACAACAATTAATATTTTCAGACTTTTGCTTAAAATAAAATCTTTTCTTCTACAGAATACCCTGGCCATATTGGACAAACTGGACATCGATAGCGAGAAGCCATCAGAAGAAGAAATCGCGAGGCTCTTCGGTTATGAGGAGGCCTACTTCGCGGGTGAACTCGGTGCCTGGCAAAGGCTCAAGCCAAGAGTCTGGGCTCTGTTCGATGAGCCCTCCAGTTCACCGCCCGCTAAGGTAGGTAGAATATCAGCTGTTAGCAAGATAAAGAAGAATTTAATTTGATGGAATAAGTCAAATTTTAATGGTATTAGGTAAGTGGCTGTACAGACCATCACCAATATCTGACACAACCAAACGTGTTTATATATCTGATATTTAAATAATTAAAAAAATAATTTTTGAAAAAATATTACTTAGATTTTCTTTTACAAATATACAATTTCACTCGCAAATGTAATGAAAAACCTTGTATGTCGCACGGGCGGTACTAGAATTACGAATATCGACTCATTAAAGCCCCTAATTCCTTATTTACTGCCCTTAAGACACAATGTACTAAAAACGAGTTTGTAAGTCTGTTTGTTTGTACCCTTACCTTATAGTTTGAGGAAAATTACGTAGTTACCGCGGGATAGCGATAAAAGAAATCTACGCGAAAGGATTCATGAAACAGCTAGTATTTCATAATCTAAGCTCAGATTACTCCGTCACATAACTGTAGCTTTAATCACGTTACACATATAAAGATCTTAATTGCACGGAAGTTCGGGTAATAAAGGAACAACAAGTTAATTCTTGTCATCACCAACACCTGGTGGCTCGTAAATCAAGGGTTTAGGACAATTAACCGTTTGACAGCTATTCGCTTAATTATTTCTAAGCAATTTCTAAGAAAATTTTCTCATTGCGAAATCGGAATGAGTGTTGACGTAATTGTTCTGATTTTTATGTAGAGTTGGAAACTCCGGAAGGAAAAAACAGTTTTTGGGGCCGCATTGTATTTGTCAAGAACATTTTTCTAGAGAACACGTAATGAATAGTTGAAATTTACAGGAAATTCTTAAGGAAACTGTTAAAATTGTATGTTTTTAGACCGCGACGCATAATCAGGGATGTTATAAGTTTGATGTCAGTGTCTATTTGTTAGTCTATCTATCTGACTGTTTGTGGCATCGTAGCTCCCAAACGGATGGACCGATTTCTATGCGTTTTTTATGTAAAAGCGAGTCTCCTTGCGCTAGTTTTAGCTATGTTTCATTAAAATCAATTGAGCCGTTTTTAAGATATTGAACTTAAAAAATTAAATGACACTGTCGGAGTTTTTTCAACATTTCTAAGTTGGTTAGGTTAGCCATTCAGGATCGATATTTTGCAGTACATTTTCTCATTGTATAAGCAAATATTATAATATGTAAATAAGTATTGTATTTGTTCTATGTTTGTTTTTATGGCGTTAAATTAATGTATTTTCTTTCTTTCTTTCTTTCTTTCAAATATTTATCAACAGCAATTTAATATAAAAAATATTAATAGGGTTTACACAAAAGCAATCCAAAGATTTACTAAAACAATTCGTGTAAACGTTCTAAAAAAAAGCCACATAATTAAACTTCTATTTTTTTCCATCGCGTTAACATATCAATACAAGTAAAGACACCACCCATTTATTTTGAGCAACATTCTTCAAAACCAAAAAAACGGTCCAAAGTGAACCATCAACTTTCGTCACATTGAGCTATAGTCTGCTAGCTATAAGGTTAAAATTGGGTTGTACAAAAAATGTTAACAAGACTTTGTGGTATTAAGTGAGCAGATAGGTACTCTCCAGGGCTCGCATCTAATACTGAGGCAATTAGGAGAGTTTAACTCGACTTTGGGACATGAATTATTGACCTGTACCTTTGCTGTAACTTAGGCACAGTATTGTTATAAACAGTAAGAATAAATTATCTCTTTGAAACCCGCGACCTTATGATAGCTACACTTATGCAAGAAATGCGTGTTCATGCAGTTCGTCCCCCTCCACGCTGTAAGAACACATACAAATCACACAAATACATCATTTATCACCATCATCTATCTATGAACGGTTGTGCTCTGAAGATGAGCTCTGGTTGAGTTCGAAACGCATGAGTGTAGTTGGGCAAAACTAGCTACTATACTATTATGAGATTTGAATGTGAAGTCGAGATAGTTTACAGTATTTTGTTTCGTAATGAAGTCCTATGAGTGGTAGGTAGTCATCAACATTTTGTCTTCGGTTCTCGCTACTCGAGGACCTTTCTATCCCAATCCCAACGCTTATCTGTTCATCGAGCGATGTGGCATGCCCATTGCCATTTCAATTCGCTTATAATTCGAGCTATGTCAATGACTTTAAATAGTTATTTGGTGCGTAGTTATGGGTGTAGTTGAAATAAATGACTGAATGAATTAATGAATGAAAAAGGTTTATTTAACACACACACTTACAAAATGTGCAGGTGGTAGGACCTTGTGCCGTGAAGCAGCAATGCTTGCACTGTTGTGTTTTGGCGTGGAGAGTAAGACAGCCGGTGAAATTACTGGCACGTGAGGTATCCCATCTTAGACCTCTAGGTTGGCAACGCATCTACAATACCCCTGGTGTTGCAGATGTTTATGGGCGGTGGTGGTTTCTTACCATCAGGATACCCACTTGCTCATTTGCCATGCAGCCGAATAAAAAAATAATAATAAAAACAATATAAAATTTATGATGCTACGTTCATACTGTTCTTAACCTGTTCACTGTCCACGATATAAGTTAACAGGAGATCACTGAAGTTGCGGTCTCCCATTAAGGTTAAGATGATTTGAAAATTTAGAGGCGAAATATAATAACTTGGCATGTAAAGGGTTATGCGGTGTACAGGGTGTTGGCTCTGCTCCCAATTAAATGATATTAATAGGCATGAATATAATATTTGTATTTAGTGGAAAATGCTATTATGGACGAAAACTCTAATGGAATACATTTATGTTTATCAAATAGCCTTTTCTTTAAATAAATAAACAAAAATGTGTATAGATTCAGAATATAATAAACACTCAAAATAAGCAGATTGATTCACGATTTTAAATCAAAAACAGTCCGATCCTTTCAAAGGACCTTTGTCAGGGGTGAGAGTATATTGACGCGAAAGCACATCCCGCATAGATAAAATAAAATTTAAAGGGTATGATTTTTTTATTTCATAACTTTTTTGTATACAAAAAATGCGATTGTAAATTTAAAAATTATAATTAAGTACCTCCTGTTAGACCTCTGTTAGGGGTGAGAGTATATTGACGCGAAAGCACATCCCGCATAGATAAAATAAAATTTAAAGGGTATGATTTTTTTATTTCATAACTTTTTTGTATACAAAAAATGCGATTGTAAATTTAAAAATTATAATTAAGTACCTCCTGTTAGACCTCTGTTAGGGGTGAGAGTATATTGACGCGAAAGCACATCCCGCATAGAAAAAATAAAATTTGAAGGGTATAATTTTTTTATTTCATAACTTTATGTATACTAAAAACGCGTTTGTAAAAAATTATAATTAAATACCTCCTGTTACTTTACAATAAAATTCTGTAAAGAGGAAAAGCGTTTACGAGATTTATTTGAAAATATTCAATAGACAGGTTCAAATTCTTTGAATCATGATCGAATTCCCGAACTCAAATAAAAGTTGGCCCTGAAATTGTAAGGTTGATCAGAACAAAGGCTTGTTAGCTGAAAGAAAGATTACCTACCTCTACCCTTATTAACGTTCGTTCTTATTTCGGCACAATTGGAACCTCTGTCGAATTACGAGTACTTTGCTGTCCAACTGTCTGTGTGGTACTTCTATCAAGACATTTTTTCTTAGGAACGCGTGGAGATATCATATCGGCCGTTGGCCATCTACTGTTTGAGATAGGCCTCTCCTATAGAACTCCTGTTGCTTCGGTTGGAAGCGGCTTTCATTTACCATGAACCCGCAGCCTTTGATGTAGGAAGAGGAGTATCAAGTTGGAATGAATATCAAATACTCAAGTCTGCTTCAGCTCAGCTTCAGAGTTGGCTCAGAGTCACGCAACGAGCTATGGAGAGAGCTATGCTTGGAGTTTCTTTGCGCGATAGAATCCGGAATACGGAAATTCGTCGAAGAGATACCTGCAGGGATAAGTCCGCCTTTGTACTTGACACTTTACTTTTATTTATGTAAGCTTTTTGTTTTTCCTTTTTGTACAATAAAGAGTATACACAAACAAACAAACAAACAAAAACTAAAATCACTGACATAGCTGGAAAAATATGCAAGTTGAAGTGGCAATGGGCGGGCCATATCGCTCGAAGACCAGATAACCGTTGGGGAGAAAAGTTCTGGAGTGGCGACCACGAACTGGAAGACGAGGCGTTGGCAGGCCTCCTACCAGGTGGACTGACGACATCGTGAGAGTTGCGGGAAACCGGTGGATGCAAGTGGCGAGTTGTCGTTCATTGTGGCGGTCTTCAGCAGTAGACGTCTTCTAGCTGATGATGATGATGATGGTGAAGTCTGCTTCTCCTTGGAGCACTAAAAACTACCTAAGTCTTTTGAAAAGGTGTGTCCATAAAAATTGCCGAGGAACCAAAACCTATAGGGTATCGTAAACTTGAAATTTGAGTATGAAGGTCAGTTTTTTTTATTAATGTAAAGCTTACCTCCTACTTCATCTGTCTTGAATTAGTCTATCGCTACCCCGCGAAAGTTTTGCAATTTTCCGGGAATTAAAACTATTCTGTCTCTCCCAAGATCTGAAACTCTCCATGCCATGTTGGTTTATTTAACACGAAAAGATAAAAGACAGAGAGGCAGATAGACAGCGTTGCTTTGTTTTTAATAAAATATTAGTAAAGATTGCATCTGTTAAGCCAGATCGTTAATTGCTTACATTGGAAAATCTTTATTACTTGTGTTTTCTGTACTGCTTACTAGATGTTGGTGTTCAATAACAGTTGTTCTATTGTATTGTATTGTTAAAATAGGCATAAGCTTCGCATAAGCCGCTTTCTTACAAACAAAAGCTTTCTTTTCTTTTGTCAAGAGTTAAAAAATCCATCTCGACCTTGACGCAGTACAATAGAACAGTAGCAACAGCACCGACCATTCCCGCTCAGTCGCGCATACAAATATTCTACTTACGGACTATTTAGGGTCCTAAACTGCGGATGCTGACGTAAAACGCAAGGTTTAACCTTTTCCTGATAAAAAAGGTTAAGAACCGTTCATTACTGCTAATGGTTACTGCTGGAATTTGGAAAGTGATGGGTTTTAGAGCGCTTTTTTAATGGCGGAGCTTGGATTAGTGATGTCATGCCGTACGATGTATTGGAAGGAGGTTCTGAATAAAATTATCCAAGTGCAAGTCGAACTCGCGCACCGTGAGTTTCCTACTTTGTACGTATCTATGATTATCCAGTCAGTGTTAGCAAAGCCTTGCTCCTAAGAAAAATGTGAGGTCATTTTAGATTAATTACTGACAGAAACCGGCAAAAAATTAAGTTTTTTTATGAGTTTGTGCTGAGCTATCATCATACCAAACTTACCGAACTTACCGAACTTCTTTTTAATTTAAGATTAGAAGCTAAGGTTAATCAAGTTAAACTATAGGTTTGGGATCCCGGCAATTTGTATGAAAACACCTTTTTTCAATGACTGTATCTTTTGATTAACTTGGATTTTTTTTTGCTGCTTTAAAGAATAACAGACTTGAGTAGGTATTTTGATATTAATTTCAATTTGGCCAACCCTGATATAAACTATTATAGCCTGTGGAAGATTTCTAAAAAAAGATGCTAATTTTCAGCTGTAAGATATAAAAAATTAACAAAACAGACGCGTTCGATTTACGAAACTTTGTTAATTTAAACTTGGGGCCCTGAATGTAAATTCAAGTTGAGTGTTTCTGAAAATTATTGTCCTTTTTATGAGTCATAGGAGTGCTGGAGCTATTAATTTGTTTAAATTCATTTGCTTGTTCAATTTTGATTATTTTATTTCTTAACAACTTCCTTGTCTGAAAAGTCATCTACATATAATAATATGATACAATTGTTTAGGTATGTGATAAGCCCGAGTCTTTATTGATTAATTTTTAAAGAAAAATAGTACTTTTATATCTCTAACATCTGGTAGCATGTTATACGGTAGCGTTGCTCTGAAGATGAGCTCTCTGTTTGAGTTCGAAACGCGTTAGTGTGGTGTGGTGGTGGTTATAGATGGGTTTGTGTGATTTATATGTGTTCTTACAGTGTGGAGGTGGAGGAACTGCATGAACACGCATATCTTGCATAAACTTAGCTATTATGCGGGTGAGCACAGAAATTCTTTTAGTTCATTGACACGGACCTCCGCAAAGTAACGCCTGATTCAATAAATTATTTAATCAGGTAAGTACTTATTCACTTGTCATTCCTTTCCGAATCATGGAGCAGCAATCAGTAATCAGTCATTTATTTGCTCAAACATGGTACAAAGAAGATGGTTTACATACAATTTATAGTGCGACATGTTTTGTCAGAAAGACATGCAAAATATTTTAAAGTTGTGTGTATCACTTGCATTTATAATAGT
The DNA here is from genome assembly GCF_025370935.1 of Choristoneura fumiferana. Classification (NCBI taxonomy): domain Eukaryota; kingdom Metazoa; phylum Arthropoda; class Insecta; order Lepidoptera; family Tortricidae; genus Choristoneura; species Choristoneura fumiferana. The sequence continues at coordinate 18,495,181 of NC_133494.1, read as the reverse complement.
TACTACTTATACTTATACATATATTCTAATCTAAATTATGAGTGTCATTTAAACACTCTTGAATTGAATAGTAAGCTTTTGACTCAAAGCCTGCCTAAATTCGTTTATGCTTTCCAACTTAATAATAGTTTTTGGTAATTTATAAATATTCTGTGTGCCATTCAAATACACTTTTAGACAAAAAGCGGTTCTTGATGGCTTGCAACTGCAATTTCAAAAAAAACTGGCCAAGAGCGTGTCAGACACGCCCAAAATAGGGGTTCCGTAGCCATTACAAAAAATTAAGTAATATTTTCTAAGATTTTAACGGAATCTTCCAAGTTTAGGTATATTTTATACCTTAGGCAGTTATTTACTGATAAACTACGCGTAATTCTCAAGCCAAACTGAGCCGAATTTTTTTCAAATTTCCACCTACCGCTTTAGATTTTAGAGGGGGGGACGCTCGATTTTAATGAAAATTAGCACTTTAAAGTTGAATATTTAGCAAACAAATCACTGAATCGAAAAATCATTTTAGCAAACCCCTAATGGTTTTAAAAGACCTATCCAACCCACACTTAGGGGTGGATGAGAAAAAAATCACCCCCACTTTACGTCTATGGGAGGTACCCTAAAAAAAATTTTTTTTTGAGTTTTTTAATTGTACCATTTTGTCGGCATCGTTGACCTATCCGTGCAAAATTACAGCTTTCTAGCATTGATAGTCCCTGAGCAAAGCCGCAGACGGACGGACAGACAGACAGACAGAAAACAGACAGACATGGCGAAACTAATAAGGGTTCCGTTTGCCATTTTGGCTCCGGAACTCTAAAAACATACTTCGTTCTAATGCAGTCAAACCCATCCGTCTAAAACGTAAAGGTTCTTCTTAAAGCTGTAACGCATTACAAATGGGCTACAAATTATTTCATGTCCCAGCCCTAAAAGGGAAGGGGCAATATATCAAGCTGTTCATTTAGCGAGCCTAAAATGTGGGTTTTTTACGCGGATTAGGTAAGATTGGCAATTAACTATGTAAAATACTTCTTCTATCACAGTGACATTAACTCTTGTAAATTTTTAATTAGTGCATTGGCAAAAAGTCCCTCTGAAATATCTGGTAAAATTAAAAGGAAAGAAAATAATTTCATGGCAATGTTCCTTTTAAAAACCGGCCAAGAGCGTGTCGGACACGCCCAAGGGTTCCGTAGCAATTAGGAAAAAAATCAAGTACCTAAAATTATGTGCGTTATAACACAATTAAAACATACTAGAGTCTAAAATCTATTACCATTAGATTAGACTCTCGCTCCGAGTCTTCTTGATGCAAAGCTATCTATCGCCGTTCAACGCGCGGGAACGCGGCAGCGTGTTGGCACCTTTGCGCCAGGAACGATTCAAGCGGTCTTTTTTAGATATAAATAAATAAATAAATAAATATCACGGACAATTCACACCAATTGACCTAGTCCCAAAGTAAGCTTAGAAAGCTTGTGTTATGGTACTAAGCAACGGATAAATATAATTATATGATATAGATACGTACTTAAATAATATTAAACACCCAAGACCGAGAACAAATTCTATTTTCATACAAATATCTGCCCGACACGGGATCGAACCCGGGACCTCAAGCTTCGTAGTCGGTTCTCTAACCACTAGCCATCTAATCGTCAAAAAAAATATAAAAATATATTTAAGTTAGCTAGTAAGATTTATTATTTAGTATATTTAAGCTCTTAGGTATAATTGTATTTCTATAAGTTATATCTAAATAAATTACTATTTTTTATTACAGAAAAGAGCGTATCATCACGGCACTTAACGTCTTTCTGAGAAGCGCAGTTTTCGGCCAATAACTCAAAAACGGTATATCCGATCATGTTGAACCAATTTCCGTTGAAATGTATTAAGCGTTGCCTTCCATATTTTTGCATGTTTTTTAGACAAAACGTTTACAAGACACAATTGGGGGGGGACACAATTTTGTGCTACTTTGGAGCGATTATTTCCGGAATCTTCACTTAATCAAAAAATTTTGAGAAACTTACTATCTTTCCAAAAGAGCTGTCGAACTATGTCCACACTGATGCGAGTTAAAAAAATCAATTTCTGTGACGTGTATGGAGTGCCCACCTATAAATATAAATTTTTGTAATTTAACTACACTAAATAGCGGCTTTGACAAGACATCTGTACTCCAAATTTCATTGATATACATCTTGTAGTTTTCGAGTAAAATGCCTGTGACATACGGACGGACAGACAGACAGACGGACTTGACGAAACTATAAGGGTTCCGTTTTTGCCATTTTGGCTCCGGAACCCTAAAAAGTGCCGGTCTATTAATTCGTTATACGTTATCATTCAGCACGGACAACCGATGGCCGTTGAGCCTTAAATTGGCAAGTCAAATGGCTTCGCAGGTTTGTGCAGGTTTCCTCACGATGTTCTCCTTCACCGTAAAGCTCGTGATAAATTTCGCACATGAATTTCGAAAAACTCAGAGGTGCGAGCCGGGGTTTGAACCCACGATCTGCTAGAGAGACCATACGTCTAACAACTAAACCACCACGGATTTTTTAACACTCAAAAGTGTAGCGACATAAAAAAAGGAGTAAGTACCAACAGTTTTATCATATTTCATCATTTCCATGCTTCTTTATTTTTAAACTATAGAGCGTGTTATAGGTCACCCTTTATGTTAGTCCACTGAAGCTCTGTGAGAAACCAATACGGGTCTTATATCGTCACTACTTTGAAAAAATCTCGTATCTATAATCAATATGTCAACAAAATTGAACCTTGATGTAATGTCTATAAAGTTCACTCAGAAAAATTATCTATTTTGAGCTACGAGTTTTTTCTGAAAATCTGAATTCTGCCTAAAATTTCGAAGCGCTTTTAAAGGTTTTAGGATTTAGGATTTTAGAGCGCGGGTTTCGGCTATACATCAGACTTAAAATGAAATCCCAGCAGCAGTTCCAACGTAAAGCTTTCAAAAATTGTCTTGATGCGAGATTAGGGTTAATAGCCGTTTACGGAACATGTTTTTAGGATTCCGTAGAAATGTTTTATCTAGTCAGTCTGTTAGATAATCAGCAAATATTGGACACCATTTTTTAACCCCGACGCAAAAAGAGGGGTGTTATAAGTTTGACCGCTATCTGTGTCTGTCTGTGGCACCGTAACTCTTTAACAAGTGGACCGATTTGAATGCGGTTTTCTTTTATTTGAAATCAGAATTTCTAGGGATGGTTGCTAGTATTGGTGTATACTGTAAGCCTTTATTATGAATCCTACTTCCTACTTACATTATAAATGCGTAAGTTGGTGTTGTTGCAGGTGGTAGGACCTTGTGCAAGGTCCGCCCGGATTGCTACCACCATTTGCTCGCTAATCCTGCCGTGAAGCAGCAGTGCTTGCACTGTTGTGTTTCGGCGTGGAGAGTAAGACTGGCGGTGAAATTACTGGCACTTGAGGTATCCCATCTTAGGCCTCTAGGTTGGCAACGCATCTGCAATACCCCTAGTGTTGCAGATGTTTATGGGCGGTGGTGATCTATTACCATCAGGAGACCCACTTGCTCGTTTGCCATCCAGTCGAATAAAAAAAATGTGTTGGTGGGTATGTTTGTTACTCTTTCACGCTAAAACGGCTGGACGCATTTGAACGAAATTTGGTATGTAGACAGCTGGACGTTTTATCCCGATATTCCCACGGGATAGGGATAAAATTTTGAAATAACAACCGCTGGGCTTAGAGTCATTAAATTTGGTATTAGGTAGCTGGACGTCTGCAAAAACACATAGGCTACTTTTTATTCCGATGTTACCACGGGATAGGTATAAAATCTTGAAATTTCAACCGCTGGGCTTAGTCATGAAAATTTTGTACAGTTGTTCTTAACACAGCCTTTGTAAAATCCAGGAATTTCAATTGTAACTACCAGATCGAATAGTTTATGCATGCGAGACAGCGGGTAAACTCTAGTAATTAAATAAATCAACCAACAAATTGAGGGCAAAGATAAGCGAAGAACTCCCGTGTGTTTAGTTCTTCATAGGACTAAGTTTTAATGAAACTTGTCTCAAATCCTCTTCTTTGTGCACGACCGTCCTTATACTATGTCACGTGCGTTACCTTCAGGCTAAGATAAGGACCCGGTACGAGCAAGTCTTGCAGTGTCGTTTCCATGTATATGCGGCATTATCATAATAGCAAGCCCGAAAAGCACGTTCGGTGAACGTACGTGCGTCTATTTCAAATAATCGTGGATTTATTAGAAAGCTTGTGACATTTACTTAATTAAGAGTAGTATTTTGTCTTTTATTAATGGCTTTTCGTAAAATATATTTCAAATTGGTAGTTTCCACCGAAATTTGCACATTCTGTATCTTTTCTACGGCACACTCTGTAAATCCTTGCCACCTCAAAAGCCCGTCTATCCACTAGTCCATTGAGTAGTCCCATCATGGGACTACTGAGACGATTACGTGTCAGTAGTCCCATGGGACAAGTGGCACTAATAAAGCAATTTAGCTATGGTACTTTTGTTCATTGCTCTGAGAACTCTCTCCTTACCGTCTCTCTTTCTTTTCTTTAATTTTATTTTAACTATCTATTGAAGCACATAAGTTCCCAAATCGTACTGCCCGAGCCCCAAAGCAAGCAAAAGCCCCAAGCATTCTCATTAAAGGAAGGGCGGCCTGTGCCCAGCAATAGGACGAATAGATATATGTGATTTAAAAAAATACAATCCAGAGGTGTTTTTAGCCTAGAATTTGACAAAAGGCACCTCTAGTTTCCACCTAAAGAGAATTAGGAATCAAATTAAAGGAATTTGGATTATCAGTAGGACGTACGAGTATATAGACCGAAACATGATGTGTGATTGAATAACTTTACTGTGCAAAATAGTATAAAATGGAGCATCCTTTTTACTAAATCACTTGCCTTGCACACTTGAAAGCTTTAATGGACTAAGCCGACCTCGCCTCCATTTCCCCTGCCCAATTTATCATAAAAATTGTCTTCACTCTCATAAATTTCAAACAAATGACTGGACAGTAACGTAGGTAATGTAGTCTTGTTTTATTCTACGAGAATGGGCTGTATGGATTTTTTCAAAAACAACCTATACTCTCAGACATACAAGGTGGTCCCTGTAACAGGAGCAAAAAATTTAGCCACGGCTTCTACTCTTCATCTTGAGCTAATTAGTTCTACAACTTTGGAAAGTAACTTAAGGCACTTGTCCCACCGCCGACGATGAGCGAGAAGCGAGCAGAGCGAGTAACTAGAAACGAGTGGGCGAGCAGTGAAAAGCGAGTGTTCGAGCACGACGGGCGATTACTCGCTCCACTCGCTCGAGCCGGGCGGCCGCCAAGCTAACAGCGCTGAGCGAGTATCGCTGAGCTAATTTTATTGCTCAGCGAGTTATAGCTCTTGTCGCTGCGACAAAAGATGTAAGAGCGAGTTCTCGCCGGCAGTGTGAACCGCCAGCGATCAACTATTAATATATATGTCTCTTTTACTCACACAGGATCTTATATCTTTTGTTCGTTTCTTGACCGAGAAATAGTCGATAGCCAATCGTTTCCTCGCCGGCGGTGAGACAACTGCCTAATTGTGTTATGATTTTTAATATCGTTTAAAGTTTGATTGGACAAGCAATGTATTGCGAAATCCGTCGTTTTGTTACGTGACAGGCGATTTCATTTAGGCTATTGGATACCGTACATTGAAAATACCATTTAATTTGTTTGGAATAAACATAACGATAAAATTACTTAATTTTTTGAAAGTTGCAGAACTAAAGTAGTTCCATTTGAGTAGCAGAGCAGAACCAGTGTTTTATTTTTTTGCTCCTGTTACAGGGCCCACCCGGTGTAACTCAGCGGCACAAAATTTGGCCCACTCTATACACAAAATGACCTATTACTGCATACATTTGTGGGCCATATTTTGACCGCTCAGTATACTTTGCTTATATAAAATCCTACTAATTTTATAAATGTGTAAGTTTGTCAGGAAGTTTGGTTGTTTGGAAGATTGGATGTTTGTTACTTCATCACGTCTAAACCAGTGAACCCATTTAGATATTCGGTACCTATACAGATAGTTTAAGTTCCGGAGAAGGATTAAGGGTAGTTTTTATCTCGATTTTTTTTTCCCGTGGGATAGCGATAAACGAATTCTGTGCGAACGGAGTCGCGGGTAAGGGCTAGTAACAACATAATTGTGACTGAAATTCGTGACGTAATTGAGATATGAATTTTGAAATGACAATTTCGGAGATTTTTCAACTTGTTTAAGTTGGCTAGAATATTCCATGTTGTCTATAAATGTTATCTTTTTCTATAATTTAAACTGGCAGTTGCCCGCGACTCCGTCCAGGTTAAATTTGTTTATCACTATATTATCCAGGATGAAAACTATTCTATGTCCTTCCCCGCGATTCAAACTATTTGTATACCGAATTTCATCTAAATCGGTTCAGCGGTTTAGACGTGAAAATGTGACAAGCAAACAAGCAGACATGACTTACGCGATGCGGTTTGCTCAGTTACTCAATTCACACAAAAATGCTGTGAAATATGACTACAAATTATAACAAGACGTCTAACCCTGTCTTTTTTTAAGGTAATACATAGTGAAGCCGTGGTGGCCTAGTGGTTTGACCTATCGCCTCTCAAACAGAGGGTCGTGGGTTCAAACCCCGGCTCGCACCTCTGAGTTTTTCGAAATTCATGTGCGGAATTACATTTGAAATTTACCACGAGCTTTGCGGTGAAGGAAAACATCGTGAGGAAACCTGCACAAACCTGCGAAGCAATTCAATGGTGCGTGTGAAGTTCCCAATCCGCACTGGGCCCGCGTGGGAACTATGGCCCAAGCCCTCTTGTTCTGAGAGGAGGCCTGTGCCCAGCAGTGGGACGTATATAGGCTGGGATGACATAATGAAGTAGTCTTGCAAACTTTCGTATTTATAATATTGTAGGACTAGCAAAATCGCGGACGATTGCTAGTGTAGAAGTATAAATTTAATGATGCATTTTTATGTTACTGCCTCTGTCATCCGAAACACACTACCCATTTCAGTTATACGACAGATTGGAAGCCTAAAGCGGTCGCTAGTCCTATAATTATGTGTATGACGGACCCAAAATTCTACTTTCCACCCTCAGAGGCACCTCAGCGGATTCTAGACTCTACGTCTACGTATTACCCTCTAAAATTGGTTGTTAAAGTGTCTGATTATTTGCAGTAAACCCTGGAATGATTAAGGACCGGTACTTCCATTATTTGGTGGACAATTAGTGCTTCTGTATTAGGTAGTCCTTTTCGGGATGTTAGATTACATTTTGCTCTTTGGATTTGGCTATTACAATGGTATCTTAATTTGGTTGTGGGCATTTTACATGATTTGTTGGAAGACTCATTATTCATTTTGTGACTTCGAGTGTATAAATATTTCTCATTGTTATTTATTCTTAAAACACTATCTTTTGATGATGATGGAAATGAAGTATCACAAAATTTTAAGCTACGATTTTTATCATACGTTTAAGCCGTGAGTTGTTCGGAGATAGTTTTCACAACATAACATACTTCCAACCTTGTTTATTACAACCCTGCTACTCGTACATATTTATCGAACTTGAAATTAACCTTTTTTTTTAAACAGTTACTTATACTTACAATAAAACAAATGACAAAAATCACAAAAAAAAGAGAATAAATTATACAATTAACCATGTCCAAATCTCAAGAGTACTCGTAGGTAGGTATTAAAATATTTTCACTACGCATGCTCTTAAAATGTTACTTTAGTCTCTGCATATCGGGACTAAAGCTCCTTAATAATCTCTAGGGATTAAAGTACTTTTTTAATTTACTCTGGACACCCCTCAACAGCCAGTCACGGTGTTTTTGAATGGAAGATTATCGCCATTTTCATTGATTGTGTATAAGTTGTGCATAGACAATTTTTATGTGGTGGGAATAACCTCAAAATTAAAATGCGGAAAAAAATATTAAAAAAAGATTTAATTTCGTGAATCACGATTAATGATTGACATGATATGAATCTATTTAATTATATTTAGTATGAATTCATTTTTTATGCATAATCCAATTAGTGGCAATTAGTTTTAAAGTCATTTTCAAACTTTAATCTGTTGGCTAAATATGCAAGCATTTAAAGCGTCACTTTACACAAAAAATAAGGAAAAATCCGCGGACCAAATTTTTTGCTATTTGAATTTTGAACTGATGTCCATTACTCGTATTGAGCGTGCCTAATAAAAAAGTAATATTTTAATTATGTATACTTAGAACGTTGTTTTTTTCCTCGCATTCAAAGTGAAAAGTAGATTGTTTAACGCGAGACTAAACAACCATAATGAATAATGACACTCGAACTATTGTCTCCTCGCTCTGCTCGGGTGGCTAAACATCCCTTGTCATTATGGCTTGTTTTAGCCCCTTGTTGAACAATCTACCACAATAAATCGACTAAATTGCACAAAGTCGTTTTAACATATTTCGAATATAAACTCTGTTTTAGGATGCCGTACCTTATGAGAAAAAATGGCCAAGAGCATGTATGTACTTAGGAACAGAAATACAAAAAAAGGCAAATCAAAGAGCATTAAAGTAGGTGGTAGTCATCAGTTTCTAAAACAGAATCCTCCTGTAAATATCGTACCTGCGATAAAACGTTTATTCTTATTGAATTTATTGTGGAGAATGGAACCGTTTATTGGTACAAAAGGATCGTTTGATAATCAAACGCAAAGGTTCAAAGAAAAAGGGGAACTTACGCTAAGAGCCGTAATTTTTGGAGGGTTCTCATAATGTTTTACTTTATTTATACTGGCTGTTTCCGGCGGCTTCGTTAGCGGAAAATTCGTAAATCTATCATCCTCATCATCATCATGCGTTCCACTGCTGGACACAGGCCTCCTCTCAGATCGAGAGGGCTGGCCAACGATCATACGACTTCTGGCTGGAGAGCGTGGTGTTCCGTCGTTTTAGGATAGCGTCGAAGACGACTTTTAAAAATCCCTAATTAGGTTTTTTGTAGGTCTTTATTGTGTATTTTATATCTTTTTGTGTCTTTTTTTTGTGTATAATTTGAATTTTGGAGCGCATGGTTTTTTAACAGTAATGCTGTAATTTTTTATTTACAAAAAAATAAGTAATTACCTTTATCCCGTGGTAACTATGCATTTTGTTTGTTTGTTTGTTTATACTCTTTATTGTACAAAAAGGAAAAACAAAAAGGTTGCAAAAATAATGTGTTAATTACAAAGGCGGACTTATCCTTGAAGGAATCTCTGCCAGTCAACCGTTGAGTGGTAGAGAAGAGCAATTAAAAACAAGGATCGACCAATAAAGCAAAATACTTCAATAAATATAAATGAATATTACAAACGTTAATTACCTAAGTATGTGCAATATATAATACACATACAAAACATCATTATATCTGAAAATTGTATATTTAAAAGTCTAATAGCGGTTGCCTGCGACTCCGTCCGCATAGTATTCGTTTATCGCTATCCCGCGGGAACTAAAAATGGGGCAATGGAGCAGATTATGTGCGACTTACTATCAAACTTATAACAACTTCACCAACGTGTATACCATAATCATTTAATAAAGATATTATTATTATTATTACTATGCAATTTTCCGGGATAAAAACTATCCTATGTTCTTCTCCGGGACTCAAACTATCTGTATCTGTTCTAAATCGGTTCAGCGGTTTAGACGTGATTGAATAATAAACATCCAAACATCTTATATATATGGATCGAATCAACATACCATATCATATACATATTTTAAATTGCTATAAATAATACGTGTCAAGTTACAAAATATAAATAATATCTGTGTATATATTTTTTAAGTCAGTATAACAAAAATACACAGGTATTTCAATGGTGCAAGCAATTCAATGGTGTGTTTGAAGTTTCCAATCCGTACTGGGGCCCGTATGAGAACTACGGTCCAAGCTCTCTTATTCTAAGAGGAGATCTATGCCCAGCAGAGATGATGATGATAGTGATGAAAATAAATCCCACTCATTTTATAAATGCGAAAAAACAGTCTGTTTGTTTATTTGTTTGTTTGTTACTTCATCACGTCTAAACTGCTGAACTGATTTAGATTAAATTCGGTATACAGCTAGTTTGAGTCCCGGGGAAGGACATAGAGGTTTATCTCGGAAAATTGCATAGTTTCTGCGGGATAGAAATAACCGTATTCTACACTGACAGAGTCCCGGGTAGAGACTAGTTATAACATAAAATTTGAACCGACTACAAAAAACCGTGACGAAAAATTTCTCCCCGTTTGAAATCGGTGCCTCAGCAGCCATTATTATTATTGCCTGTATTGTAGATACTGAATAAAATATCCTTAGATTAGACCAATAATAATCATTTACAACCACAATAACTTCTAAGAATAAACAACATCAAAGCATTCCCCCACAAAAAGCCATTTAAGACAAGTTTTCTATAGGAAATTCGCGAAAAATCACATAATGCTACGTGGGTTTCTTTAGGCTTTTGGACAGAAAGCTAAGCAACATCAATCATCGCTTACAGAAGGAGGAGACAGTTTAGCTCGCTCGCTAACGGCCTGGCTACGACCGCGCGCAGCGGCGAAGCGAGCGTTTTGTTATCGTCGGGGGTAGTGCAAATCCGCTTATATATGAGAGAGAGAGAGAGAGAGAGAAACATTTATTTACACATATTCGATACACATAAAAATACATAAGATGGAAAAAAATAAAAATAACATCGAATAGTACAAAGTGGACCCCACTCAGCATAGTGCTACGGCAAGCCGCAACGCTGTTTTTCAGTGGGACCCATTTATATTTATTATTATTTATTTTATATAGAAATATAAATATTTATTCGCTCTTCGCATAATAAACAAAATAAAAATACATTGAGAAAAAAAAAACAATATGCGAAATCGCGAAGCGGTCCCAGCTCAGCATTGCTGCTTTGCTTGCTTGCATTGTTGCTTTACATACATTTAAATATGTTAACATTCACTCATATTGCAATCCATACTAATATTATAAATGCGAAAGTGTGTGTTTGTGTGCATGTTTGTCCGTCTTTCACGCCGTAACGGAGCGACGGATCGACGCGATTTTTGGCATAGAGATAGCTTATGGGCCCGAGAGTGACATAGGCTACTTTTTATCCCGGAAAAATGCACAGTTCCGAGGGAATAGCGCGCGATAACCGAATACCACGCGGGCGGAGCCGCGGGCAAAGGCTGATTGTCATAAGTGTGAACTACGCTTAGTTGTTCTACGAGGGCGATACTTATTAAATATAATGACCCGGATAACTCACGTCTTCAATCGAGTTTAGCTCGACATGTTTCGGGCTAATCCGTAGCCCTTCGTCTTCGGAGCAACGCGATTCAAACCCTCGTGCTCGTGCTCGTCTTGCAGCAGCCGCTGAGTCGCGTTGCTCCGAAGACGAAGGGCTACGGATTAGCCCGAAACATGTCGAGCTAAACTCGATTGAAGACGTGAGTTATCCGGGTCATTATATTTAATATGAGTGAGTCTCACGGTAGTTTCATGTTCAAAAAAGGGCGATACTTATGTAATAATGCATTGTTTGTACTCTTTATTGCTTTGAATAAAAATATTTACATTTGTATTTGTATAACCTATATAAATACCGCGTATCTGCACTCTGTATAGTTTTTCAGGACATGGTTATTTGTTTAATTTCAAAGAATTTGGAATAAAAATATTTTACTAAGATGGCTCAGCGATCCGAAGTGGATTTCGGCCTCCGACACCAGAGCACGCCACTCTGCTCTGCCTGGGCCACGTTCCGCCACTCCGGCTTCTGGAGATGGGCGATATCCTTCCCGACCTGGTCCATCCACCGGTACCTAGGCTGTTTATAAATAATGTAATAAAAACTTGACAAAGTGACTGCCTATGGAAACAAAATCCCGTTGCCGTTTTCAACTACAGCGACTGGTGTCTAAGTATTTTTAAAGTATTTAAGGGCTAGGATATAAAGCAAAGAACGTTTATTTGCAAGTAGCGCGCGCCAGAGAAAAAAACTTAAAAGGGGAAAAAACAACTCTAGTGGTCTAAGACTCTGTTAAGTAACTTAAACTGCAACAATCGGTATCCATTCCAATGATCATCCAAATGTATTTAAAGTCAACAACTTCCAAAAGCCGTGGTGGCCTAATGGTTTGACCTATCGCCTCTCAAGCAGAGGGACGTGGGTTCGAACCCCGGCTCGCACCTCTGAGTTTTTCGAAATTCATGTGCGGAATTACATTTGAAATTTACCACGAGCTTTGCGGTGAAGGAAAACATCGTGAGGAAACCTGCACAAACCAGCGAAGCGATTCAATGGTGCGTGCGAAGTTCCCAATCCGCACTGGGCCCGCGTGGGAACTATGGCCCAAGCCCTCTTGTTCTGAGAGGAGGCCTGTGCCCAGCAGTGGGACATATATAGGCTGGGATGATGATGATGATGAACTTGCAAAGTTCGGCCTTTAGCTCTATATGGCAAAATTATCGACCGTTCTGTGAATAGAGATATCGCTCAGAGAAATTGCGTATAGTAGTTACGGAGCCGTATGAGACGAATGAAACCTGAGTGACGGTAATTTGTTACAGTAACAAAGAAAATGTCATCATCATCAACAGCAAGAGCAGGTAAACAAGCTTTGGCTTGAAAAGATTAACAGCCTTATTCATAAAAAATCCTTAATTGAGGTTAGCTTGTTAGACGGTTGTCAAGAAGTATGATTCATAAACGCTTGCTAGCAGTCTGCTAGTTGTTGAGCTGCTGATAGATGGATTAGACGCGTTATGTTGGCCACCTTGACAAATCAAAGACAAAAAATGGCCTAATCGATAATTAAAAAAAAAATTGACAGCAGTGACAGCAAATTACCAGGAAAAAAAATAAAAAGCGAGATGTTTGTTTTCCCGCCATTTCCGATCCGCATGTTTATGTTGTGCAAAAAGCCATAATTATGTTAATCATCCTTATTTTTTTTCATATTTATTGTTAATTTATTGTTGCTAATTTAGAGGATTTTTAAATACAAATTCCTGAAAATAAATTTCCTGTTTTTTTTTAAGCTGCGTAGCCCTGCCTTCACTATAAATATCTTCGGTACCTATGGTTTTTTGCTCTAGTCAAAGTCAGCTGTTCAAACTTGTGGCGGCCATTTTGTGACTTAGCAGAGAGATAAAGGAGGGTCTACGGTCCTCTAACTTTAGCAGAGCCTTGATCGACTGATTAGCGCTAACAGACGTTTATGAATCATGTTTTTTAGCATCGGGCCTTCAAGGAGGCTCTAACTTTTTATGAATAAGGCTGTAAGTATTTAGTGACAAATCGAAGGTGCACCGATCGAACCGATGCTGAAATTAGACCCAAGCCGTAGCAAAGGGAGATGATACTAAATTTACCTGTTCATTAATAATAGACCCCATACTGTTGTGTCTAATTATTACCATGCATTACAAAATATCGAGACGCGTCAGTGTATTGTGGTGGTGGTGATAGATCGGTTTGTGTGATTTGTGTGTTCTTACAGTGTGGAGGTGGAGGAACTGCATGAACACGCATATCTTGCATAAGCTTAGCTATAATAAGGTCGCGGGTGAGCAAAGAAATTATTTTACTCCGCAAAGCATTCTATTATAAGTACATAATAATATATATATTGATGCCGCAAAGTAACGCCTGATTCAGTAAATTATTTGTGATCATCATGTATTTTCATAATAAAATAACACATTCAATGGCAAGAATATCTTACAGCTAAACACCAACGAATAGACGGATGATCTGGTTATAACCGCGGGTTCACGGTGGATGCAGGCCGCTTACAACCGAAGCAACTGAGTTCTATGGGTGAGCCAATGTCCAACAGTGAACATCCTACGGCTGACATGATTATGATGGAACATATGAATCTAAAGCTTTGTCAGCAATGTTTAGGAGATTTAGGTACATACTATTATAGAGAATTATCAAAAAAAGCATGAAATAAAATAAAAACCAAGTGCAAATCGGACTCGCGCACGAAGGGTTCCGTAGTTTCCGTACCATTATCTGTGCAACATTAGACAATAGCAAAAAATTAACTATTTATTTTTAAAGTGATTATACAACTAAAGGTTCTGTGAATATTTCTACCTATTGCCGTTATTAATATCAACAATATCAAGCAAATTCAAATTCAAATTCAAATCATTTATTCAGTAAAAAGGCGGCAATGGGCACTTTTACACGTCATTTTTTAAACAACCAGCACTTTCGGAAAGACCATCATTGCCAAGAAGAATGTGCCGCAAGAAACTTGGCAGAAAGTAATTTTTTCATAATAATATAATTACAAATAAAATACTTAAAAACTATAGTACCTATACAATTAAAGAAAAAAATAAAAAAAAAATAAAATAATACAGGGATGTATGGGATCCCTGTAGTCCCTTAGTATTTTATAAGCAAAAAAGGAAAACAATTGTATTGTACGGGAGCCCCCTTAAATATTTATTTTATTCTGTTTTTAGTATTTGTTGTTATAGCGGCCACAGTAATACATAATTTGTGAAATTTTTTCAAGCGTCTAACTATTACGACTCAAGAGATAGAGCCCTGTGACAGACGGATGGACAGACAGGCAGAGAGGCAGACAGACAGCGGAGTCTCAGTAATAGGGTTCCGTTGGCATCCTTTGGGTACGGAACCCTAAAAACGACCGTTTCACGACTACTATCGATTGCTTTCTGCTGCTTCAGTACACATTAGGTACTAAGAATTTTTGAGCGGGTCACGATTTTGAATGGATCCTGACTTAACAGAGTTCGTTAGTCTCGTGTTCTTGACTTTATTTATTTTTATTAAAAGATTTTTATAAACCAGTCGAGCTTTTTAATTTGTTTATTCAGCGTAATTTTCTAAACTATATAGCCCCCTGCGACTCCGCCCGCGTAGGATTCGGTTATAGATATCCCGCGGGAACTATGCACTTTTGACTCTGAATATCGAATTTCATCTAAATCGGTTCAGCGGTTTAAACGTGATATAACGAACAAACAATCAAACTTTGGCATTTATAATATTAGTAGGATGTATTTTTTTTAATTTCTGTGGGAATTAACGCGGAATTTCAAATGAAATGTCTAGTCTAAGAGCGAATACGCACTACAACAATCCGAGTCCGATCCGAATTCTTGAAAATACGAAATCCGAATGGTAGAAATCAGATCTACCTTTAGACTCCTAACAAAATTATATTAGCAAAATATTGCTATAAATAATTAGTAATTTAAACGCAACACTCATGTGATTATTAAAAACTTTGCTTACCTATATAATTTGGTCAGGCATCGAACGACTCGAACTTGGCCAGCTTTTTACAAGCTCTGAATTGGCTTGCAATGTTCGTATATAGGTATTTAAGTTGTCTTAAAATTTTGCGTTGTTTTTAGTTCATTTTTGCATTGGTATTCTTATCTTCTTATTCATTGGTTTATGTATATACTTGTGTTTTCTGTACTGTTTACTGTATTGGTGTGCAATAAAGAGTTATTGTATTGTATTGTATTGTATTCCGGCTTGTTTTTAAACAATTTATTTATCCCTGCTTTTTACTTTTTGTTACTGGTCATTTATTTATTTATTTCTTGGTCACTTATTACTTAATTCAATTTATTTTTGTTTGCGAGAAGGTTTATTTATTTGTTTATTCTATTTCTTTATATATTTGTGCATCGTTCCGTGAGTCACGGACGGTTCTGGCAGAAAATCAGCGCTGCTGGCGTTTAATGCCTCATTATAATGCTGAGTCAGCGACCGTTTTGCTTTTGCGGGGACACACAAAATTGTGTATTATGTTACTATTTTCATATGTTTTTTTTTTGGTTTATTTGTGTGTGATTTTATTGTATTTGTGTCTTCCGTATTACTGAATAAATGTCTTCCTTCTTTCTTTCTATCATTTCGAATAGTTTTGTTGTAATTACGTTAAATTTTTCACAGTAAAATCTACCTGACAACTTTTACTTAACCCCAATCGCCAAACATCCTAACATCGAAAATCTTTTCTATTATTCAATTGACAAGCATAGGCAGTACAGTGCCCACGTATGTATATGTATATACATATACATGGCCCTGGCATCTCCCAGCATAGAAATGCATTGTGTTAGTCCTTACCTTGTGAATTTGACTTGGACACAATGGACCACTGTGACCCGAAGCTCTCCGGAATGAAACTTCGGAAGGTTATTG
Source organism: Choristoneura fumiferana (assembly GCF_025370935.1). NCBI lineage: Eukaryota > Metazoa > Arthropoda > Insecta > Lepidoptera > Tortricidae > Choristoneura > Choristoneura fumiferana. Next base: position 18,478,865 of record NC_133494.1, on the reverse strand, counting down.
AATGTTTCAAATAGATTCTAAACATATCCTCCTGAGTCCTGACATTTTTAAACAAACTTAGTGCTTAAGATCTAGGCGTGGTTGATCTGCCTTGTTATTTAGGATATTACTTCAAAATTCTTAGAATTCTTTATTCAATGAACAATTTGTACTGTATAAAGTACATTCGGTCGTTATTGTTAAAGTACATAGTGTTGATTGGTCTTTTATAAAGTACGCGAGGACTTAGGAGGATATACACCGTTTGTAGGGTTTATAAACTTAGTATTATGCTTTACTCTTAATTTGGTAAGATTTAATTTGTGTCAAAAATCAAGTCTGGCAATTTTTAACCCCCGACGCAAAAAGAGGGGAATAAAAGTAGAATGCATTAAAGAAAGAAAGAAGACATTTATTCACATTCACAAAGACACACAAATACAACACACAAACACACAATTTTTCAATCAATCAATCAGCCCACATCCCGCCGTGGGCACAATGCCGTGAAGCACGTGCGAGCACAAAACGGCACGACGTGGCACAACGTAGCACAACGTGACGCCACGCGGCAAACGTGGCCAAGTACCTGGGACCGAGTGTAGATTCTAAATTCTATTTCACGGCCTGCAGGGCTACTACGAAACTCGAAACTCGAAGTTCGTGTCGTGCGGTCCCTCTGACACTTAAACTATTTAATACGCGAGAGCGAGCCGCAGGACGCGAACTTCGAGTTTCGAGTTTCGTAGTAGCCATGCTGGTTTCCACCAAACGAGCGCGAGGAATAGTTGCGATGGATTTGTTTTTCATGAACCAATAGAAACTCTTCATTTACCTATCCTCGCTCAGCACATCTCTAGTGAAAACAGCTGAGCGTAGCGAGGCGAGGTAAATGAAGCGTTTCTATTGGTTCCTGAAAAACACTTTCCTCGTAACACAATACATCCTTGCACATCTTTGCTGGACACGGAGCCTCGGGGTAGGGATTTCGAATAAAAAATATGGATATTATTTTTATCCATCTCAGTCCCACTGCTGGGCACAGGCCTCCTCTCAGAACAAGAGGGCTTGGGCCATAGTTACCACGCGGGCCCAGTGCGGATTGGGAACTTCACACACACCATTGAATTGCTTCGCAGGTTTGTGCATTTTTCCTCACGATGTTTTCCTTCACCGTAAAGCTCGTGGTAAATTTCAAATGTAATTCCGCACAGAATTTCGAAAAACTCAGAGGTGCGAGCCGGGGTTTGAACCCACGATCCTCTGCTTGAGAGACCATAGATCAAACCACTCGGCCACCACGGCTCACGGCTTATTTTTATGAATATTATAATTTATAAGGTAGCCCAAACTCACAACATACACAACTTTTGCTTGTTAGAGGGCTAAAGGGACGTATAGTCAAGATGACTCTCAAAAAATGTTTAAGAAATCCTGGTGAAAGGAAGTTTGGGACATATTGTGCGGAAACTTAAACGAAAATCAAAGTTTTGTTTATCCAAATCTACTTGTGGTGATGTTTAATTAAATGGATATTAAATTTGGTTCGTTTCACTGGGTTCTAGAAATTAAGGTTTAGGAGAAATTCGCTGATTTTTCTTAGGTAACAACTAATCTGTGTAACAATCATACCTATCTCTAAAATTAAAACCGGCCAAGAGCGTGTCGGACACGCCCGAAATAGGGTTCCGTAGCCATTACAAAAAAATATGTAATATAGGGAAATGTGTGGGGGAGTTCAGCGTATGCGTTTTATTATACAGACACACGTGTATAATTATAGACTCACAAACATTAAAGTTTATAATAATAACTAGCTTTTGCCCGCGGCTTCGTCTGCGCGGAATTCGGTTATCGCGCGCTGGTCCCTCGGGAACTGTGCATTTTTCCGGGATAAAAGTAGCCTATATCTCTGGCCCATATACTATCTCTATGCCAAAACTCACGTCGATCCGTTGCTTCGTTTGGGCGTGAAAGACGGACAAACATACAAACACACACTTTCTCATTCATTTATAGATAGATAATATTCATGGTCAAAACATTCAAATACTTTGGAAAAGCCGACGATGGATTGAAACCATTTCGTATTAGCGAGAGATTTCTAAGTGCGCAATCAAGCGGCGGAGATGATCAATTAACGGAATCCTCTCAAGAGGCGTACTTGGATAAACAGTGGCTCTAGCTATTTTCTTATTGGCTCACGCATTCTGAGGGTTCCGTATCGAAAAGTCAAGCTGTCCTACTAATCCTACTAATATTATAAATGCGAAAGTTTGTGTGTGTATGTTTGTTACTCCTTCACGTTAAAACGTCTGGACGACTTTGGATGTAATTTGGTACGCAGATAGATGGACATTGGAATAACACATAGGCTACTTTTTATCCCGATTCAAAATCATCTCACTGTCCCACTAAGATTATAAATGCGAAAGTTTGTAAATCTGTTCGTTTGTTTGGTACTTCATCACGTCTAAACCGCTACACCGATTTAGATGAAATTCGGTATCAAATAATTTTTATCCCGGAAAATTGCATAGTTCTCGCGGGATAGTTTTACTGGGTAATCTAATTGTAACAAAAAATATTCGTTTTTATTTGCATAAATAAATTTCACGTGTACACTCAGGGCAATATAACTCTCGAATCTCCAGCCAGTTACAAATTGGCGTTGTACTGGTCATAATCCTCATAACCCCACATGGAGCAAAATATTGTTGAAAGTCAAAACCTTTCTTCATGTAGGTAAATCGTTTTTTTTTATGGATTTTAAAAATAGTTCTTTGCGTAAAATTTCTGGCAATTCCAAATCCCAAAACCATCCATGAAAATCGACTGCGCTCTATCTGACATTGATTTATCAGTATACTAAAGAGATCTGGATAAAAACACTCTGTTCAGCTTGACGTCTTACGTCTGTCATCGGCAACAAAGTTACGCTACCTGATAATGACGTTTGGTCTGAGCATAGCTTCTACTCATTGCGGTTTTCCAGTTACGTATCAGTACGGAACCCTAAACTGCACGTGTGCTTTGCATACTTTAAGCGTAAGCTTTATTCAATATGTTAAATACATTTTCGTTTGGCTCATACAGAATTTAGAAACAACCATGAGTCAAAGCAAAATACGGGAACAAAACCAACTTAATAAAACTGGCTTCATTTCCTTATAAAGGCGACAGAGGTTTTATGAGACTTCAAAAAAAGCAATGTCCCATTCGATTCAAACGTACGAAAATATCCATTCATTCCTCGATAAATTACGTTCCTTTTAAAACCGCCTTTTTAGGGGGAATGCTGAAGGCGTTTTAATTGTCTCTAACCAACCATTACGTTTGAGTGGTGAAAAACGCTTAACTGCTCTGAATTATGATCCCATTGAGCGTTTTAAGTTCTCTTTTATCGCATCTGTGGCCGTGAAGCCGTCATTTTGACGTAATTTATTTCGATATTTAAAATTTTGTTTTTGCGACGTACAACAACAATACAACAATGAGGGTTTCATGACAGATAAAATATGGTTAGATGGCGTTGGTATCGAGAAGTCGAGTATTTACATGATTTTACAATGAAATTAAGTTATTTTAAAGTGTGGAAGACATATAACCATAATTTAAGAATAACGTCGCGTGTGAGCTATAAGGAACCAAGATCTTGTAATTACTACGGACAAAGAACGAGAGCTTATCTAATCCCGCGAATCTTCAGTAAACTTTTCCCTGAAACAGAGTGTATGAGTAAAGGAGCATTTAAAACCAGTCAAAGCGTATTTGATAGATGATTTCCTTGAAGAAAATAATTAACTATCATGAAACTAAGTTATATAATATAAAACTACATGGTGAGTGGTGGTATGAGTATATGTACCTATGTATGTATGTAAACTCTTTATTGCACAAAATAAGTAAGTAAACAAACACAGATATATTTAGGTATAGGAACATAATGTTAAAATAAGGAGCGTAGTATTCGCCAACAAACTGTTTTGCAGTTTGGCGAAGTATTTGTCATAAATTTAATGTATTTATTTTTGTTGAGATAAATAAATAAAAAATAAAAATAAAATAGTCGGAGATATATCAAAGGACGATATTTCTAGGTTAACTTATTTTGCCTGAAATGTACAAATGAATTGACCGAACTCCAGGTCAAAGTCGAAACAATAAACAATAAAAACCAATACAAATATATCGTTTCATTATTTCTGGGACAAGCCATGTTTACGCTGCGCTCGCTCTGAATTGTTTGAACAAATAATATTTTGACCTATCGCTGTTTGCTCCTGAGCCGCAGCCGATTAGTTTGTGGTGTAATTTATTTATTTATTTAAGGAACAGTTACAAATTACAGATACAGATTGACTAAGCAGATCTATAAGACGAGCGTGAACGGGAACGTTGAGAGAGGAAGGCCTAGACGAACTTACCACGATCAAATCGAGGACGTTCTGAAGAAAGGTCGGGTCAGGAGTACACTAAACCGACGTGCACGCATGAAAAGATTGATGAATGTAGAGGAAGCGAGAGTTGTATGCCAGAATCGTAGCAAGTGGAAGGATGTAGTCTCTGCCTACCCCGTTGGGAAAGAGGCGTGATTTTATGTATGTATGTATGTACAAATTACAAACAGATACTATTGTAATTGACACATTAATACTACACAATCAAAGTTCGTAACTTAACTACAACTGTCCACAACAATCATAATGTGGCTAAAGGAGCATGCAAAATGAGCATGCAGATGAAATAAGTTCACTTACCACATTATTGCTTAAAATAAATTAACTAGGTATCTATAACTAACGTCACAGTGGATTGAAATGCTTTTATTGACAATGAAAATATGTCACATTCTGTACATATCTAAATGTACGACACAGGCGAGATTGGATAATTAGCGGATACATTATTATTACTGAGCGGGCAAGAAAACAATTGAGAGTGCCGGACAGGCCGTGTACCACATAAACTTAAATTAAAATTAAAACTTATCGTTTTCGATATCCATTTATTACAATTATAACGTTCATTGACCAAAATAGAGCTATAATTTGACCCAACACTGCCATTCTACGTGTACTGTTACAGGTGCCCCTTGCTTTATCGACAAACTTTTCATTTATCCAAAAAAGGTTCACAGAATATTCAGGTCTTATAAGTTCTAATAGTAATAAAACTTCGTTTGTTTTGTGGCCGAGGTAAAATTTTCCATGTAATTTATGGAACTTCTCACGGGATTTTTTGCAAAATCCTATTAGATTCAATTGCTAGAACGCGGGTAAATGCTAGTTAATAAGAAAAATTAGGAACTAATCCTTAAGCATCGAAGTCTGAACCTGTTGCCTATTGAACTTAGTTAAACCCTCCTTGTTTCAGGTGATATCAGCCCTCTCAGTCTTCTTCATCTGCATATCTGTCCTCTGCTTCTGCCTCAAGACGCACCCAGACCTTCGGGTCCTCACGCCAGCAGTCACAGAGAACAGCACCCTGAAGGAGACGACAGCTGTGGTGGAAACCAGGCCAGCCTGGCAGAACAACGGGCAGCCGCATGTGGCCTTCTTTTATATAGAACTGGTGTGCAATGTGTGGTTCACCATCGAACTTCTAGTCAGATCTGTGGTGAGTTTTATTAATAATTTTATTCAATTTAACAAAGATATGTGCTTTCTCTTGATGCGAGTCATTTTTTTATAGGCTTTACTTTGTGAAACATCAAAATAAGATTGCGTAGCGTTTCAACCCCGTAAATACTTTCGGAGTGGGACTAGATCCAAAATCTTGATGGTTACTTGACATGAAGTGCATATTTCAAAATTATATATTTTTTTATTTAGAGACTTAACCCTTCTTCGTCTGTGTTTGATAAGGATCAGTACCAAATTTAAGACTACTTTTTGCTCTTTTTTTTTTTTAGTTTTCGCAGACGATGGGTTAATACACCAAACACCTACTTCATACTCGTATTATAACAAATTAAAAAAAATATGCGCAGTAGTTCAATTTTGTGGCAGTTAAATTTTCGAAAATCACATCGTGGTATTTTCGTTACTTGTGTAACGAACACTTCTTCGTCAATCCCGTGGGAATATCGGAATAAAAAGAACACACACACACGCACGCACGCACACGCTGGCTTTTGCATGTACAACACTATAATCAACGGGGTTTATAAATATATAACCTAACCAACAAAAAGTTGGAAAACCCCCGACTTTGTCATTTCAAAGTTCAATATCTCAAAATCGGCTGATTTTGGTGAAACATATCTAAGAACCATTGCTAAAAAACCTGATTTCAAATAAGAGAACCGCATTCAAATCGGTTCGCCCGTTTAAGAGATACGGTGCCACAGACAAACACACATAGCGGTCAAACTTATAACACCTCTCTTTTTGCGTCGGGGTTTAATAAAATCAATCCTGACACCATGCACAACTATGAAGTTTCTAAATAGTTACAATGTGAAGCATTGGAAAAAATGTTCCACTTACTATTCTGTCACACGCAACAAGTCAGCATTGCGTTTTTGTCAACGGTTTACTCTTTTCTTAACTTCATATATTTTTTTTTTTTTTTTTTTTATTCGACTGGATGGCAAACGAGCAAGTGGGTCTCCTGATTGTAAGAGATCACCACCGCCCATAAACATCTGCAACACCAGGGGTATTGCAGACGCGTTGCCAACCTAGAGGTCTAAGATGGGATACCTCACGTGCCAGTAATTTCACCGGCTGTCTTACTCTCCACGCCGAAATACAACAGTGCAAGCACTGCTGCTTCACGGCAGGATTAGCGAGCAAGATGGTGGTAGCAATCCGGGCGGACCTTGCACAAGGTCCTACCACCTGAAAATATTTGTGCAATCTGTCAAAATTTACTTCATAACGGCTGTTGGCGGCTATAAAAATGATTACATCTCTTACTGTTTTTTTGATTAACTCAATAATTATATCACTAATAAACATCAACAATGAATTCCCATTTCATATTCTGAAGCGTCAGCCCATTTTATGAGCGCAAAATTCCTCCGAGTGGCCACCTTATTTCCTGGTGTCAATATTTTCTGAAAACATGATGCCCCAGAAAACTAGGCCAACTTTCTGGCCACTTCAACTGTCAGGGGAAACGTATCACTTTTAACCAACTGCGCCAAAGTAGAAGGGTAATACTTTGAGGAGTTCAAATTATAATCTCTCAAGCGATTCAAAATGTTTTTTTTCTACTCCTATACTACTAGCGGTTGCTGTTTAAATGCTACTTAATTATAATATGGTATTATATAAAACAAAAACTTTCCAAACATAATGCCGCCATAGCTGTCACCATAAGAAATACGCATTTTTGAACACGAAATTACCGTGAGACTCACTCATATTAAGTTATATTGTAACAGATAACTCACGTCTTAAATCGAGCTAGAGCGGTGGCGTGAGTGCGCGTGTTGCGGCAGCCGCCAAGTCGCGTGCTCCTATGAAGAAGGGCTACGAATTAGCCCGAAACATGTCGAGCTAAACACGATTTATGACGTGAGTTATCCGGTACTCGTACAATATCATTATACGCATTTTTGATATCACACTGCGGGTAAATGTCAATTCAAAACAAAGTTTACCGTAAACCGTAAACTATTTTTTTCACCTTCTATTTGTGTTTGCCATAGGTTTCACAAAAGTTAGTTTAAAGTTTACTTATTTTTCTATTCGTGTATTATATTTAATATAATAATAACTACCTAGTTGTACATAAAGTATTGTATGCAACATTGTTTAAGTAAGTCAAAAAAAGTTCGTGGCGTCTTCTTCATACGATTTTCGCTACGCTCACATCGTCATTCACGTTTCTCGCCATTTTTTATCCCTCGGATACAACTGTTGCATAAAATACTATTACAGACCTG